>NC_050188.1:28402124-28639624 GCF_008315115.2 Sander lucioperca
TGCAAACGCTGTCTCATTAACCGGTGATCACTGGACGTCAGTGAGTAATCAACATTATTTAGGAGTTACTAAACACTATATTGACTCTAGATTCAAATGTGTGACTAGATTCACACATTTTTCTTTTGTTTACAGTAAATAAATAAATAATAAACAAATACAAATCTTAAAATCAAGTTCATAAAGTCACTTAGAAATTCAGCAATTAATCACGATTAAAAAAAATGAATCATTCGAGAGCCCTAGTTTTTTTATATTAACCACTTAATCATTGACTAACATCTTAAACTGATGAAACATATAACTATAACAACATATTTCTTGTGTAAATTTAGGGGAAAGTCAAATATCAATTAAGGTCTGCTAAATTTGGTATTCAAGGACTTTTTGAAGTTAAAGTGTTTTTAAGGGTTTTAGTTTGGGCCTTTTCAGAACAGCTTAAATGGCCCAAGAACACCTTAAATTGATAATTGATAATGAATGAATTAGTGAAATACTTGAAACGAATGTATAAATTACAGTAAGAAGTCACGTACCACTTAAAATGTACTCTAATGGCTTTTTAAATGAAGGCGTTAACGAATGAACAGAAAAATAAGGGGATCTCTCTGGCTACTTAGTGATTCAAATTCTCTTCCGGCTATCATCATTTTCTGACATCTAACAAACTACCAGTGTACAATGTAATGAAGTGTTAGACTTACGTTTGGTCATCTTAAAGGAAACCCTGGTCCTGAATGTTCTCTGGATGAGCAGCATGTGTACATTAGTGCTGCGTTTATGTAGCCTCCTCCAGAGTAATTATACAAACTAACAGGTGATATTCAGACACCGGATGGTGTGGTTCTTTCAGGATGAGTCATATTTGTTGCAGATGAAATGCAGCTTCTTGCATTGTCTCTGCTGAGGTGAGTCACATCCACCTGTTACAGTTTGTGAAAAGAGATACGGTGGCCCGTTGGAGTCATTCACTCACACATTAATAAGTAATTAGTAGCTTTCAAGCAGCTGGACAGCACCGCAAACCTGCTCTCATCACTGCTGAGTCATGGAACTTCCTGTTATGACACACAAACACACACACACACACACACACACACACACACACACACATTACATATGTGCAGTGATAATGAGCCACAGCTGTGAACAAGTGTGTGTGTGTGTGTGTGTGTGTGTGTGTGTGTGTGTGTGTGTGTGTGTGTGTGTGTGTGTGTGTGTGTGTGTGTGTGTGTGTGTGTGTGTGTGCGTGTGTGCGTGTGTGTGTGTGTATTTCAGGAGGAGTTCCAATCTTAATATTCAAGTGTAAAGGTAGGAAGAGGAATTGTTGAATTCCATCCAAAGTAGGGCTGCACAATATATCCTTTTTTTATCGTCATCGCGATATATAAACTGGTGCAATAAACACATCATGAAAGGCTGCGACACATGGCGAAAGACACTCTGAGATTTTAATGTGTTAGTTGAAAGAAAACATCTGTTGCAAACTGCACTTTAAAATGTAAAGAAAATTGTAACTGTCATTCTTCTTTTTGTGGAGCCTTTTATATTCAATTCAATGTTCAATTTGTTCAATAAAATAATGTTGGAAACCACGTCCATTCATGTGTAAGTCTAATAGTCCAGCCAGAGGCCCTCTGAAAGTCACCATGGAAATGGAAAGGCCCACCGGCTGCTGCACAACAAAACAGGCCACCCAGGGTCACCCAGAGGGGCTTGTTGTGGGAACAAAGCCTTGGCACGTGCTTGTTCAACAGCCATCGCTGGATCAATACACACACACACACACACACACACACACACACACACACACACACACACACACACACAGGCTGTTATGTCACTCACTGAGATTGAAAGTTGCCCCTCAGTAAAAGACAGCGAGGAAGTTCTTAAACATACAATGTGTAATTTTCTGGTGCTTGGGGTCCCAATAGGGGTCTCTCTATCCTAGTCTCACTTTGCCAGACCCTCCTCCAAAGCGCGGAGGAGAGTCTGGCTACTCCACACAGAATTCAGGGATGGGAGGAAAACGTGCTCTGGTTTATTGGCATTTCTTTAAACCAATCACAATCGTTTTGGGCGGTGCTAAGCACTGGAGAAAAGCCGCCGCGGCAAAATAGTCTTAGGAAGGAACTTGTTTTGGTGGAACATGTGTACGTTTAAAAGTAGTTTTAGTCGTGCAACAGAAAACTCAGATTGGACAGATAGTCTAGCTAGCTGTCTGGATTTACCCTGCAGAGATCTGAGGAGCAGTTAACCATAGTCCTCACAAATCCACCAGAGGTTAGAACGCCAACACAAAGAAAGCCCAAGGCAACGGATATCCGGCTTAAATGAGTGAAATCCGGCGGATTTTCCGCATTAAAGTTGTATTGTACCTTTAATAATGTTCATGTCATTCTAAGGAAATAACCACAGTGTTTCCCTCATAATTACTTTGATTCTATTTGTGTTGGTAGCTGACCGGTTAGCAGGCAAGCGAGCTAGCATTAGCCAGCAGCTAAAACCACAATCTCACAAAAGCGCTGAGGTGGCCGCTATGGTGGCTTGATTTCGGTCAGAAGCGGGCACTAATCCGTTGGGTCTGATATGGACCTCCAGGGCAGAACTTTCTTGTTATTGCTGTTAGCGTTGTTAGCGTATGTCAGCTCTACTCCCAACTGAAGTATCTAAGTGGCGGGTAGGTTTGCCACCCGTTCCTTAAAATACGGAATCGTCCCGTATTTCAAAATATAATAGTGCATACCGTTCCTGTAGAAGCCACAAGTCCATATGAAATCAATGTTGTTTTAAGAAAAATATCTTTGCCGTCCTTTATTTTTCTGCATGAAAGGTGGCAACTCTAGTGGCTGGGAGTGAGGCAGACCGACCACAGTACGCTAGCTGTCTAACTTAGCATTAGGTTAGTCGACTACCCATACAGCTAACGTTACGTGGCAAATTTAATCATGGTTTAGCCTAACACTGTTAACTGTGGTCAAAACAATCATACCAAAAATAACTTTATGAACGTGTTGAACGCTGTTGTAACCATTTAACGTTACCGTACGGTTTAGACAGTAAGAACTATCATGAGCCACTTGTCAAGGTAGCACATTGTGGCAAACTGAACCGATACTGAAACATCATATCAATAAATTAGGTCTCTAATGTATTACTGTGTTGCAAAGTGGCATGTAATCAATGAAAACATGATGCTGTGTGGCAGAATAAATGCTGTATTACTGGCTATAATTCTGTGACAAAGTATGATTTACAATGACCGTAGCTAGAGGGATCAAGAGTTATACGACACCATTGACAGGGGACCAAACGACAGGCTCCGTGTCATTGACGAAAATGTCAGATTTCTTTGGGTTTGAACATTGTTGGAAGCATTTGGGTACACAACTAGGTATACGTACACTTATTTATAGACCTTTTAAGGCAGAAATATTACATGTTCTATCTTTAAACTAAGAAATGTGGCCAAAGTCATTCTTGACAAATTGATTCATGCTTTTATTACTAGCGGGTTGGACTATTGCAAAGCACTCCTCACTGGCATACCCAAAAACTTCAGCTGGTTCAGAACGCTGCTGCAAAACTCTTAACTAAAACTAGGAGAAGAGAGCACATTACTCCTGTTTTAGCTGCCCTACACTGGCTACCCATCTCTATTAGAATTGATTTTAAGGTTCTTGTATTAACATACTGTATAAAGCTCTTAATGATAAGTTCCTTCATACATTGCAGATCTTTTGATTCCTTATAAGCCAACAAGAGCCCTCAGAAAATCCATTTTAACTGTTCCAAAGTATCCCAGTGGAAAATCTGCTTTCAGCTTCTACGCTCCAAGACTGTGGAACACCCTGCCCAGTTATATCAGAAACACCAGCTCTGCTACTAAAGACCTACCTATTCAGGCTCAAGTTTAGTTAATGTGTTTGTTTTTAGCTTTTTTTTCTACTGCCACTGCTACTTTTTCTATTTTTAGCTCTGGGCCTTTTTTATTATTAATAAAAAAAGGCCCATTATTATTATTATTATTCTCTTCTTATGAACTTCTCTTGGGTATGTTGTCAACATATTTTTTCTTTCATTATTGTATTTTGTTTTAATACCACACTGTTAAGCACTTTGAGCTGCATTTAATTGTATGAAAGGTGCTATATAAATAAAGTTATTATTATAATCATTATTGTTATTAATAAAAAATTAAAGGACCATTAGGGCGACAGTATTTTTGTTGCGAATGTAATGATGTACGGTTTAAAACACACTTGAATGACTCCTGTGTGTTGCAGGGGGGGGGGATAAGCAGCAACCCCACGGGAAGCCTGTCAGTTCACCTTTCACCCCTCCTCCAGAGGGAAATCAATCAATAAACCTGATCAATAACCAATCTATAAGGTGTTCTAATGTTGTGACAGATATCCGTCCCACAACAAGCCTCTAAGGCCGCTGAGGGGCCCCCTCAGGGCCGGGCAGGCAACAATGACTGAATGGCTGAAGCCTTCTTTATCAAAGGATCTGTCGCCCCCAGCACACTTATGACACAAAGGAAAAAAAAATAATCACTGGCAAAAAAAAACCCAAGGCTGAACTGTACAAGCCTGAGTGTAGATGGCCGCAGATCTGAAACACTCAAACTGTCGCATTCTGTCTCCATCTTTAAGAAAAATCTTTCTTTAGTGTTATATTTGTACTGGGATCATCAGTATTTTGTGGTATTTGTCTGAATTGAGTTTATTGTGACTTGATTTTTATTTTTTTTTTTAATCTTTATTAATTTTTTTATTTGTTTTTTAGTGTCTGTATTCTACGGAAGAGGATTAGGGCCACATGTGAAAAATTTTATTGAGTTCTGAGTTTAGAGTCAGAATTCTGCCTCTTTTTTTTTTTTACTTTGAAAAAAAGAATTCAGAATTCAGAGAATAAAGTCAGAACTCTGACTTTAAACTCAGAACTCAAATACATTAGTTTCACAATCCTCTTCCGTAGTATTGTGTGGTATTAGTCTGTGTTGAGTTTATTGTGACTGGATTTGTGTCTGTATATTCTCTGTTGTATGTTTATTGTTATCGGGCCCCCTCCAAAAAGCTGTTAGTAGTTTATTTGGGGTTCCCCAATCTCTCTTGAAATCTCTTTTGAAAACAAACCTTAACTTATGATGCGTTGTACGAATTTTTTCGGTGCTTGAAAAGAGTTAACCAAAGTCTTTAGGTTATATATGATTAAAATAGTAAATAAATGTCTGAAATGAAATTTTGTAATATGGCTTTTTTAGTAGGAGTTTTGTCAAACATCGTTTGGACGCGCTGGTGCGTCTTTCGTCCTCAGAGAGTTAACTGCTCCTCAGATCTCTGCAGGGTAAATCCAGACAGCTAGCTAGACTATCTGTCCAATCTGAGTTTTCTGTTGCACGACTAAAACTACTTTTGAACGTACACGTTCTACCAAAACAAGTTCCTTCCCGAGGCTATTTTGAAGAGGCACCGTGGCTCCATCCGGTGCTTAGCACCGCCCAAGACGATTGTGATTGGTTTAAAGAAATGCCAATAAACCAGAACACATTTTTCTCCCATCCCAGAATGCTGTGTAGACTAGCCAGACCCTCCTCCACAGCGCTGTGGAGGAAGTGAGGAAGCAATGTGAGACTTCCAATCATGTAACCAGTGATCAGAAACTGTGTGTCTGAGGCGGTGTGAGAGTCCCGTACAGGAAACAGGAAACATCACTGCCTCTATCGCTGCCACAGGAACGTTTTAAAACACCAAACACACTGAACTGCCCAGAAGTTTATGTGCAACAACAAAGCTCAGTCGCACCGTCTCTTTTCTTTCTCTCTTTCTCCGGGAAATGAAGCTGCCTTCATGTGCGGTCGGAAATGTTGAGATCTATAAACGATCTGAAGGAAAACAGTTAATGAAACATAAAGTCTACTTGGGCTACATTGGGGGGGGGGTTAAAGAACACAACAGGAAGTCACACAAATAAGCTATTTCAGTGACACTTCCACCGCCACAGAAGCTACAGCGAATCACATTTTTTTCCAACTCTTGTTCAATTGTGTTTGTTCTGTATGTTTAAAAATATAAAAAAAAAACAATAAAAAATTGATCTTAAAAAAAAAAAAAAAAAAAATACTGTCAACAAATCCCACTAAAAAGACCAAAACCAACAATGTGTCCATCTGTCAATACTGTCTTACTTGCCTACCCTAGCCTAGTTTTAACAAATGTCACTCAAACAAAAGTGCACTTGTTGGGGACTATTTTCAGCGGTGGATTAATCCAACTTTGGAGCTCCAGTGAGTATTTAGTGGCAGCAGGACAGAGTGTACGTGGGATTGAGTCAAAATAAACTACAGTGTGTGTTCAAGATGTATTAGGCTTTGATACACACAATTTGTTGTTGGTATTTGTCTTTTAGTTTTGGGTGACAATAAGAAAAATATAGAATACAGTGTCTCCAGTCTCCAGCAGGACGTTCCAAGGAGGGTGAATGCTTTTTTTAAAAACTTTTTCTAGGCATTGTGTATAAAACAGTCCCTCCAGGATTTCGCGGCCTTTTTTTGAGATTGTTGCGGACTAAAATGCCTGATTTTGCAGGAGCTTTTGTAAAAAATTGCGATAAAAGTCGCGATGTCTTTTATATTTTTGTTGCAATGAAGTTGAAAGTTGCAAAAAAAAGTTGTGATTTTTTTTTTTATAGTTCTTTAAAAATAAAAAGCACATTCATACGGTTTGATAAAGAACTTATTGGACTTTAACTTATAATTGCACTCACAATAACGAGCATATAGCTGTCCTCAATTTAGGTCATCCTGTAGCCTACGTCTCATCTCCGTTTTTCCTGCATCCACCGTGTGTTTTTGTGTTTTTGTGTTTTTGTGTGTGTGTATGTGTGTGTGTGTGTGTGTGTGTGCGTGTGTGCGCGTCAGTCGTGGGGGGAACTGAGCAGCAGCCCCGCCCGCTGCAGAGAGCCGACAGGATTGAAACAGCAGCAGCTTTAATCAGCGACTTTAGAGTGAAATCGTTACCGCGTACATTGATGTTAAAATGTATACAGGTTGGCAGGACGGTCTGAAATGTCTTTCGCTGTACGTTTTGTTGGTAAATGTGAGATGTTCGAGTTACATCCATGGTCACACACATCTTGTCTTCATATCAGAAACAAGGAAATGAATTTGGCGACGTATGTGTGTTACGTCAACCTGTTCTTACTCCAGCTTGGTCATTGGCTCTCAGAGTCACTTACTGACGTAAAGTCTGGCACGTGGGACTGCTGGGATTGGTTGAAGTCGCGGGAAAACTCCAGTTACTGGTCAAATTTGCGGAAAAGTTGCGGTGATTGATCAAACTTGCGAGTCGCACCAAATTCACGGTGATTGGTTGAATTTGCGTGAATTGTTGCGAAATCCTGAAAGGACTGATAAAAAGCCGATAGAATCCATTCTTGGAGTTTGATGCAAATAACTTTGTGGTTAAAAGAATATGGTGACAGGGCCATGCATAAAATGATGTCAATCAAAGTTTGATGTTAGTTTAGTTTAGTTTAGTTTATTTGTTTCACAGAACATCAAAAAAATTATTACATTGAAGAAATACAAAAATACATGTGAGGGTGTGGTAGAAACCTCAACCAAAGTACATACACTAATGTAGACGTACAAAATCCAAAATACATTTTGTTATGTTTGTTATGTTAGAATTATGACCTCACAATGCTGTTGGGTTTTGCTGCCTAATTAGCACAGACCCAATTTACTACAGGTGTATTGGAATTGTTGAAAGGAAAAGGCAAACATCAGACACTGCCCCAATCTTTGGTGACATTTCTGCTATGTAATGCATAACGATATCATGACAGTATAGATCCTTCACATTGTAGGAAAATGCTGTTGTGGATGAAGGCCTAAGGCCATTACTGTAAAGTGCCTTTGAAAGATTTAGCGTGAAATTGATTACTTGTACATGGCTAATTAGCCATGCAAATTGAATTGACCACTGTCATCACATCAATCAGAAAGCTCTTCTCATATTTATAAAATATAAAAAATATATATTTAAAACAAATTGCATGTACTGTAGCAGCTATAGAGAGTATGGCTAGATAATCCCTTCACGTCAGACAGTTACAATCACCTACTACAGTATGGGGCTGTGCAATTATTCAAATTTTATGGAGAAAAACCATAACGCACATTACACGCACATTACATTTTGCAAGTAAACTCTTATTTTGTCAAGTGTACTGAAGGGGAATTCAAAAAGTCCAACGGGAAAAGGATGAAGGGAAGTTTCACAGTTCAAGGTGTTTTCACTGTTTTTTAAGTTCAATAAATGCAACATTTTTCCAAAAGTCAATGAGTAATAGTGTTAAATAACTGATTTCAATATTGACCTAAATAGTATTTGTTTTTTTTTTCCCATAATTGAGCAGCTCTACCACAGTAATACATAAAATGATATTATCAAACACCGTGCTGATGAATGATGACTCACTCTTTATTCTTTCAAGACACCAAAATACTGTTTCTGGCCTGACTGCAGCCTGACTGAAAATGTTGATTCTGACACAGTATTTAGGCTACAGTATGTTTAACACTGGGCATCCTCTTTTCACAATCTATAAGTTCTAGAAATATTGATTTTGTCTATAAATGATTAAGACCTAAAGATAAACTGTCTGTATATATGTACATAATCTAATATTTTTTCCTCCTAATCTTTTTCTCACTTTATTATATTATGTGTGTGTGTGAGAATTCTGTGAAAAACCTTTTAAAAAGTTGCTCACAAAAAATGACCTTTGTCACTGGTTTAAAATTGAATTTGAAATTGAAAATTATCCATTTGCCAAGTGTTATTTCTTTATGCAAAAACGTCCCTGTCAAAGCAACATGGGGTCTCCCCTGTGTCATTTATTCTCTTCCAAGTATAGCGACACCATCCATGGGCGACACATGGACATGCAGTCCATCCAGGGATGATAATCTACTCTTAAAGACTGATGAACGATAACAGGCAGCCTTAGTGCACAGGGACTAATAATAGCTACACCCACAAGCATGAAGGGGATAAATGCACTGTTTCATCTTTGCCACTAGATGTCATCTCAAGCATGTATTCTCTGAGACTACCCGAGACCACAATAACATCATACTGATTCATACATAATCCAAAGAAAGATTCATGCATCACATATAGCAAATATATGGATATACTGCCATTAGATCACCAAACAAACACCCCTTTCAGAAATAAAGACAAGTTATTATTGATGATGTTAACGGGTCTGCAGAGCAGAAATGATCAGCTAAGGATTAAAGGTATGTTTTGACGCATAAACAGAGATTGAGCTTCAGTTACTATTACGTAATAGTGACTATTGATACAATGGGATATCATTATTTTCATAGTAAAGTGTTTGACAGAAATTCTGTCAGGATGTGTGCTGTCATGTTATGTCATTGCTGGAGTTCACTCACAGCTCTGTGAGGCAAACGGCATCACAGTTTACACCAAAAATCAACAAGTCTGTATGAGGGGTGATTAGTGCCACAGTAGGATTAACACAAGTGCATTAACAAGCAAAAGTTTGAGGCATTGTATCGTCACATATATTAAAAAAATTCTAGTTAAATTGGAATGTGACTCTGACTTCCATATTGCCATACTTGGTAAGCGTTTTATGAAAGCAATATCTTACTTTGAGGCCGTAACACACCGGGAATGTGACAAAGAAACAACACAAAAATGCAAAAATAATTGTGAAAATTAGAGACCTGCAAAATGAAGTGGTACCACCATATGGTATGATTTCTGCAGACCACACAGAAACGCTTCTTCATTACGTTAAGAGAGATGAATCCCAACAGAGACACTCATGGAACGTGTCCATATACGCGTTGTTTTCATGGCAGGGATCGCCCCGCTTCCCAGCATTACACGCTAGTGGGCTCACCACTGGTAGTTATCAGTTTCTCTTCACTGACCACTAGTCTCGCATGTCCAGACCTTCCTCCACAGCGCTGCGGAGGAGGGTCTGACTAGTCCACACAGCATTCCGGGATGGGAGAAAAACGTGCTCTGATTTATTGGCATTTCTTTAAACCAATCACAATTGTCTTGGGCGGTGCTAAGCGCCAGATGGAGCCACGGTGCCTCTGCAAAATATCCTCAGTAAGGAACTAATTTTGGTGGAGCATGTGTACGTTCCAAAGTTGTTTGAGAAAACTCTGATTGGACAGATAGTCTAGCTAGCTGTCTGGATTTACCCTGCAGAGATCTGAGGAGCAGTTAACCATAGTCCTCATGAATCCACAAACGGCAACACAAAGAAAGAGGAAGGGGACGGACATCCGGCCGCAAATTCCGGCGCAAATTCCGGCGGTACCGGAGTATTCCCGGAAGTGGAACGTCTTCCATATACCTGTAGACTATTGACCACTGACCAGCAAAGAAAACCACCCTCCTACAACCGCGATGGCTGCACCTGATTAGACGAACGCATCACCTGGGGCTGTCTACTTCCGGATTTCAAAATAGACCAACATGGCGACTCGGAAATGTCCTCCTTTTAACGAAAATTCCGAAATGTATTTCTGAAAACATTTTACGCGAGAAATTGTCTATGCATCTGCTGAATCTGTCTTCATTTCAGATCGACAACGGTCAGTTAAGAAAGATTTTTGTCAGCTTTTGAGAGGCGCGAGACTCCACCTCCGGCTTCTCTTGTGTCACTAATCACCCCTCATACATGTCTTTCTGGTTGGGGGTTAATCCCACCTCCCCTCCAGCTCGCGGCACAGAAACAAATGTGTTATTCTCTCGTCTAGCCTGAACATTCAGTTAAAAAACAGACAGTGTTTCTCTGATACAGGGCTGGTTCTAGCAACAGAACAGAAGCACATGTGATCCGCTGTTATAAAAGATGGGATGACAGGAAGAGGAAAGAAGAGAAGAGAAGCAGACGACCATTGGGTGGAATACAAAGGTAACCAGACTTGCTTTGTTTGCTTTAAAAGAAGAAAGCCTCGGCTGTGACCAGCCTGGCTTCTGTTTCCTGTAGAGACACTGAGGGGAACTGTTGACTGATGAAATCGATGTTCCACTCATTTTCTCTGGAAGGGGAAAGGATGGAGACAAATAAAAGCCGACGTGCTCATCATCGTCGTCACGGCTGCGCGAAGGCGAACAGGAGGCGATTTGTTGGAGCGTCGTAGTGCAGGATGCCTTCAGGACGGCGGGGATGATGGAAGTGAAATGAGACTGCTTTGCTTGTCGTGTGGCGTTTGAACAAGCTCGATGACCCGCCAGCCAGCCGCCGCTGTGACCGTCTGAACGCTTTTAATATTTGACCTGCCTGATTCCTGCTGAAACCCGATGAGTGCCCTGATGGGCTGCAACTGGCGTTAAGAGCAGTGTCGGGGGAATTAGCTAGGCTAGGCTATATGTTGAATAATATTCATGTTGTTGCCGTGCATGTTTTTCATGCCCACATTGTCTTCTTTTGCCATTTCCAGCCACAGCCGTTTTGTAAAGTTTGATGCCGTTCTGATGCTTTCGATTTCGTTTCTGTTTGGATTCGCAGCGCCGCCCGTCACACAGTTCAATTGCCTCTCAAGCTGTCGTTCCAAATTTTAGAAAAGCAATCGAAAGTAATGAAATGCGCTACGTTACATTACTTCGATAAAGCAATTGAAATAACTACACTGCTATTACGTTTTTAAATAGGGCAGCCTATCACGTTCCCAAAGGATCCTTCCCAGCGCTGATTCAGAGGAAGCCGTCACTGCGTGTCTGTCTTCAGCACCGCGGACAGCGACAATGACTCGGCTCCGCAGGAAAGCTCTCGTGGCGCTGTTCCTCTTCACGCTGTTTATTTTCGGGGCCATGATGGGGCTCAGGACGCTCAAGCCCAGCGACGGCTTCTCGGACCTAGCCCCCGGCATAGGCATAGATTTCCCCGGGGAGAAGTCGGACCGGAGGCGGCTGGATGGGAGAGACGTGGCGCAGGTGTCGCCGGGCCAGTTCCACACGGGCGGCAGCAGCAGCAGTGACACTAAAGTGGTTTTCACCAGATCGGACCGTGAATACAGCATATTCTACGATGTTCACATCTTCTACTACCTGTGGTACGGCTCTCCCAGCATGGACAACAAGTACATCCATTGGGATCATGTGCTCGTGCCTCACTGGGACCCCAAGATCGCAGCCAGTCATGCCCAGGGAAGGCACACACCTCCGGAGGATATCGCCTCGAGTTTCTACCCGGAGCTGGGAGCCTACAGCTCCAGGGACCCGGCGGTGCTGGAGGCACACATGGCCCAGATTGAGGCGGCTGCAGCAGGTAACTCTTGCAACACTGCATTCATAGGCGTAGATTTGACATTGATACATCGATGTCCGTCTAGCCAACAATATAACAGCCTACAAGTCCAGCTGAAATGATTAGACCATTAAACACACAACTGTTTGGATCCTTTACACTTTCTACAATGGGATGATTTTTCTGCTTAGAGTACTTTTACTTTAATACTTGAAGTACATTTTCCTGATGATACTTTTACTTAGGTAACATTTTCAATGCAGGACTTTGACAGTGTGGTATTGGTACGTTTACTTAAGTAAAGGATCTGAATACGTCTTTCACCACTGGTAAAGGCAAATAGTAGAACATGTAGAACAGTCTGGTAAGTTCAGAAAATGACATTTACTGCAATGCAGAATTTAAACCAGGAAAAGACAACACTTATATCATATTACGATATCCAAAATCTAAGACGCAATCTAGTCTCATAATGTATATGGATGTCGATAAGATATTGATATATTGCCCAGCCTACCTGAGGGCTGACTGTACTCAGAGCAGACTTCCTCCCCATGCTGTGGTGTCGTAGGGGTGCTGGTGTTGTCCTGGTACCCCCCCGGGGTGGCAGACGACCACGGCGAGCCCACCGAGGACCTGGTTCCTGTCGTCATGGACGCCGCCCACAGGCACAGCATCAAGGTAACTGGTGAGACAACCGGTATGTTTTTACCTTTCAGATTCTGATTCACTGAATGAATGACTTGCCAGGGATGGTTCGATGTTAGCCTATATCCACCGAGTTCCACTTCTGGGATTGTTCCGGTGCCGCTGACAATTCAGGCGGATGTCCATACCCTTCCTCTTTCTTTGTGTTGGCGTTCTAAACTCTGGTGGATTTGTGAGGACTATGGTTAACTGCTCCTCAGATCTCTGCAGGGTAAATCCAGACAGCTAGCTAGACTATCTGTCCAATCTGAGTTTTCTGTTGCACGACTAAAACTACTTTTGAACGTAAACATGTTCCACCAAAACAAGTTCCTTCCCGAGGCTACGTTGCAGAGGCACCGTGGCTCTGTCCAGCACTTAGCGCCGCCCATGACGATTGTGATTGGTTTAAAGAAATGCCGATAAACCAGAGCACGTTTTTCTCCCATCCAGGAATGCTGTGTGCAGTAGTCAGACCCTCCTCCGCAGCGCTGTGGAGGAAGGTCTAGCAATGTGAGACTAGTTCAATGTTAAAGCTGAGAACAACATAATCTTAACCTTGTGGAAAGACAGAGAAAAGGAGCACTTCTTTTTGCTGGTGGATGAAAAAGTCTAACACGGTGCTCTCTGGTGCAGGGAAGATCAAATAGCATCAGAACAGCGTGCAAACCAAGGCACTCTTGTTAAAGAAAACGTTTTTGAAAAAGCCTTTATTAATGCATATGCATAGCAAAGAGTAAAAAATATGCATCAACGCGCTGCGGCACACAGGCCTTCTTCAGGGTGACTAACCAGGAATGAGACACAAACAATAAATATATAGGACAAAGAGAGGAAGTGATATCATACTCTAAACCAGTAAAAAAGAAAAATGAATGACAACATACTGTAGTTACAATATATGAGACAGAATAAAGTCCTAAAGTGCTAAATAATAGTGGAAAAATAATTTAAACATCTATAATCTCATGATAATCTCAACCGTGTTTCTTTTTTTTATTGTGTGTGACATGTTATTTTGGGGCTCCATCCATTGACCCCTGTTCCATTGCTGTTCCATGTCTGTAAACCATTTGGTTTTGTGGAGCAGTTAATACTCCAGCACAGCATGGGTATACTGTATGTAGACGTGGATTTAGTGTCTCCGGCTCTTAGTTCCCTCAAAAGTCAGCACAGTTAAGACATTTGGTCAACAATGCACATTTGAGTATTATTATTACATTCACCAAAGTTGAACTTGCAGTAAAAGATTTTTGCACAGATAAAATGTTGCTTATAAATGCTTGTGTGACAGGTCCTTAAAATATAGAGTTAAAAATGAACACAATCTAAAAAAATGTGTCTTAACAATGTGTGTTAAAACTGTACAAAAATTCAATTTCTGACGAAAACCAGTGTACTGCGCCAGATATCAGCTGTTCTTATAATATTTAATGTGTATGAGAGTGTGCTCCCAGCGTACTTTTATCACATCATAATGACCAGATCATGAAAATATTTGACTGAAGCGTTTTGTAAGAGAGAGAGAGAGAGAGAGAGAGAGAAAGAGAGAGGGGGGGGGGTGCTCTCAGAGCAGACAGCTGTCAGCGAGCCTGTACGGAGATATGAATAACATGATTTCTCTGTGTGCCATGTAAACATCATATAATATCAACCGAATATGATCAAAACGGGATAAGCTTCATAACCGCAATATTCATGTCCATGTTAACACACATGATTCAAACAACATGCTAGCTCCGTACGTGGGTTTAGTGATACTCAGCGTCCATAGCAACCAGTTTATCTACGGATCGAGTCAAAAAAATGAACATTCTGATTAAAACCCTCTGAGTTCTGAGGGCATTTTCACACATCTGCTTAAATGTACCTTTTTAAGGTATTTGCATATAAGTGATCCCCGTGTGTTTCATATCAAAATGTTCAGAACAAACTCAGCTTTCTGTAAAGTGAGGCCCAAATGTTTCCTAGAGCGATGTGTAAAGAGATAATTTGGTGCTAAAGCTGAAACATTGAAGTTGGCTTTTTGAAAGTCCTCAAATCTCTTTTGAAAACAAACCTTAACTTATGAATTGTTTCGGTGCTTGAAATGAGTTTACCAAAGTCTTAGGTTATATATGATTAAAATAGTAAATAAATGTCTGAAATGAAATTTTGTAATATTGCTTCTTGAGTAGGAGTTTTGTCAAACATTGCTTGGCCGCGCCGGTGTGTTTTTCGTCCTCAGAGGGTTAATAGTGGATGGGTTGTTGGTGAAATAAGGTATAATTAATGAGACAATGAGGACTGTGAACAGAGCACAGAGCAGAACAGAGCTGCTGTCGGCTGCTGCTCCTGTGCACATTTACACATTGTTATTATTAGATGAGTTGCATAGCTCACAGAAAACAATGTACTCACAATGTGTACAGGATTACGGACCATTACCTTGAATAAAATGACAGATTTCTCTTGGTTTGAACATTGTTGGAAACATTTGCGATAATGTAAGTGCACAACTCAACAAAAATATATAACATGGGTCTAGTCGGTTTTTTTTACACATTTTAGTGCGGACAATTTACATATTTTACCTTTAAAACTGCATTTTTTTTATCCACTTGAGAAAAAGTGTTTCATGCCCTTTATTCTAAATGCAGCATGTCTTGCAGCTGCATTGCATTGTGGTCCACTGAGGCTCCTGACAGTGAAGAAACGGGTACCTACCCAAGTGGCATCTTCAATGTTGATGCGCTGACATTTACAGTGATATGGAGGTTGTAGAGAGATGCTATTAGACGTCTTGCTATCTGAGCCAAAAGCCATTTTTTTAAAAAGTGCTTCAGAGTAGATATGTCTTCTTCAGTTCTCCACTCCATCTAACGAAGTCAGTTGTACTTTAGCACTGGGGGGGGAGGGGGTCAGAGAGCATACAGCCATAAGATGCTGAAGGTGCTTGGCACAGCAGTGGCAAAACAAGCCGAGCACAGACTGTAGATTCAGCATTAAGAGGACAGAAGAGTTGTCCCTCAGTTCCATGCTCCTTATATGGAAGTCTTAGAGCAGGAACTGGGTCTCTCTGTGTGTCTCAGTCACACTTACACAACACTGTGTGTCTCTCCCAGCTGACCCGAGGGCTAAAGCTCCAGTATTTCAGAGCGTTGACAAAATACAGGCTGAAGTCTGTTTGTGAGCAGTCGTGTGTGTGTGTGTGTGTGTGTGTGTGTGTGTGTGTGTGTGTGTGTGTGTGTGTGTGTGTGTGTGGCACAATAAACAATCGCGAAAGACACTGAGATTTTTTGTGTTAGTTGAAAGAAAAACATCAGTAAAAAAACTGCACTTAAAATGTAAAAACACTTAAATATCTGTGGTTTTTATCGCAAGTAATATCTTTATCGCGATATCCAACAAGGTTATTGCATATGTTCCTCATATCGTACAGATCTAATCCGAAGCAGACCGCTGGTGTCACAGATATCAGTTGAGAGCAACACATATGACAGACAGGAGGACCCAGGCTGATCTAAAATCCCCTGCAGCGCTCCATCCTCACTAATGAAGCATAGATTGACCCTGTTCAGCCAGGGAAAGGATGATGTCAGGAAGCTAGCAGCAAACAAGAAGAGAGAAATGAAAACTGTCCCAGATCAGAAAAGTAGTATGTTTTAATGCAGGGATCTACAATAACGTGTGGGTGGCCTAAAGTCTTTATACATACCTTTTTTGCATAGAATCCTAAGCTATTAAATAGCCTAATAATTGTTGGCATGATTTTATAAATCATGTTTTAATGTTAAACATACATGTGGCACAGTGAATCCTTAGGATTATAATGTATCTGTGGATGGCTACCTTATAGTGACTATACCTTACCTATAGGCCAGTAAGCAGTGAGAATTTATATTTGCTGATAATATGCTGGATTCATGTTAAGACTTTTTCATTTTTTTTTTTTTTTACTTTAAAAAATTAACAATTATTTGGTGTCCCCCCTGCATTGACTCTGCGGACCCCCTAAGGGTCCTGGACCTCCTGTTGAAGATCCCTGTTCTAATGACAAAAGCTCTCACTATAACACGGAAACTTTCTTGTTTTAATGATGAAAGTATTGCAGGGATTTGAATGTTTTAATGAACTGATTGAGCCTTTCTTCCTCTTATAGTCAACACACAGTGACATGTGCTCTTGCTAAGGAATGTATGCAATTCTTTTTACCATCAAGTCTTGAATAAAAGCATTAAAGCTGCACCAACAGGGGCGGATTGGCCATCTGACAATTCTGGCAAATGCCAGAGAGGCCAGACCATTTTTTTTTTATGTGGGCCGGTCAGATTTCTTTTTTTTATATACAAATAAATTGTTTTTACAGGCCGACAGCGCATAGGTAGGGTTTTTATCGCGATTTCACTATGGTTATAATAATAATAGTAATAATATTAATAATAATAAATATTAAGCATTTGGCCAGTCGGCCGGCCTGGTCCCGAGATGGGCCAACCGACCCAATCAGAAGTTACTCAAATTGGACATTCAGTCAAAATCAAGCACGTCACCTTCAAATGGGATCTCCGTTTGCAGGGTTCAGGCTGTACCGGACCCTCCTGGTGATCATGCTGCTCTGGGGGACCGGCTGCACAGCGAGAAGCCGCTGCTGACGGGCGCAGAGCTCTGCCGGAACTCCGACTGCTGTCTGTCCGCGCGGCCATCTGATGGCATCAGTATTCAATTGACAGTTTCATTACCAGTTAAAAAAGTCTTGTTGTCGCGTTCAGTGTTTTGGTGCAGTTGGTTTTAACACCTGATGCGAAGTGTAGGCCTATAGGAGTACACATGAAAACCCTGAACAAGCAGCGTCGCTCTGCTCCGTCTTTCTGCTGTGCCCCATTCAGGTAGTGTCACGTTTTACACTATGTAGGTTAAACTCTGCAATTACATGTATGCATGAACTGTGGTGGTCCATTACAGTGTAGGCTATATTCAACATCACTGATTATTTTTGATCAATAGAATGTAGAAAACATTACACTTCACAACGTTTTGTATCCATAACATGATTGTGTTATTTATTTAGCAGTAAAAGCAGTAGCCTCTGTAAGTCAATCCTACACTTTTCAACTTGGGAGCAAAACGTGCTCTTTGGGGAAAAACAGTGACCATAAAGCCGTGTTCATGCTATTTTAAACAACTGGACCTTGGGGTCAAGTGTTGTCCTATCCGGCCCATGTCCCAGATGTGAAAGCCCCCTTACTGGACTACTGAATATAATAATATTCTATTATATTTAGTATTTTAAATTGTTACCTGCCATCAGAATTTTGTGATTTCCTTGCCATAAATATAGACATTTTTACCATAAATTGGTGCCCAAAAATGTATCAGAATGCAGGAATTGAAGTCCTTTACCCTCAAAATTTCCTGGGGGACACCAGACCCCACTGCTTCACGTGTTCACCCAAAGGCCAATTATGAGCAAGGAAAAACCCTGAAGTACAATCACAGACAGCCATAAAAACATATTAAAATTGCAGTTAGAGAGTTAAAACGGATGAAAAGATGGAGAACCAGACGGAGAATATGTACAGTGTCAACAGAGAGAAATGTACTGTAGAGAATGACAGTAACAGCATACAAACAGCATAAACAGACAGACAGTATGTGTACATTTGTTATAAACATAGGCTCTTTAAAAAGTAGTAATCATTGTTTGCCAGTTACTTATTAAATGTTTAAAAATCTGTTACATAAGGTACTGCTTATATTATTTCACCATTTGTACAGAAATGTAATTAGTGAATGCACGTGTCCGTGGGTGGGGCTGCATGGTAATGTGGGCTGGTGTGACTACAGTGCCAGGCTGAATTTTTGTCCCAGTCCGCCCCTGGGCACCAATCAATATTGTCATATGAGCAGTGGGTCAAATGATTGTGTACTGTGAAAGGTGTTGTTTGTAGTGACACACCCACAAAGAATTATTGCCCAACTGTGCAGTTCCTCTCAGCTCTGTGGAGCGTTTTAGTGTCCGAAGGCACTTTAAGTTGTTAAAGGAACACGCCGACTTATTGGAAATTTGTCTTATTCACCGTAACCCCAAGAGTTAGACAAGTCCATACATACCCTTCTCATCTTCGTGCGTGTTGTAAGGCTGTCTGACGGCTCCTGGGACAGCAGCCCATCACAGTACATGCAGGTGAATGGTTCCAGCAATCCTACTGCTCCCAATAAGTGACAAAATAACGCCAACATATTCCTATTTACATGTTGTGATTTGTATAGTCACAGCGTGTACAAATAACAACGTAACATGAGACACAGCCATCTTCTAACCGTAAACAAACCGGGAACTATATTCTCAGACAGGTTTGCTGCAAAGCAAATCATTCCACCCAAGTACTATATTCTTCCGCCTGAGAATATAGTTCCCGGTTTGTTTACGGTTAGAAGATGGCTGTGTCTCATGTTACGTTGTTATTTGTACACGCTGTGACTATACAAATCACAACATGTAAATAGGAACATGTTGGCGTTATTTTGGGAGCAGTATGATTACTGGAACCATTCACCTGCATGTACTGTGATGGCCTGATGCCGCTGGAGCTGTCAGACAGCGTTACAACACGCACGGAGATGAGAAGGGTGTGAATCGACTTGTCTAACTCTTGGGGTTACGGTGAAAAAGTTCCTTTAAGCCTGAGCTGAAATTGTGGCTAGCTCCGTGGCTATAGCTATAGACCATAGATTATATTCCTAAAATAGAAGTATTTTAAAACTAAGTAAAGCGCTGTAACATGAACACATAGTGCCATAAAATGATAAAATCCGAGCAGCAGTTGCTGGTTGTATTTAGCCGCTACAGAGTCTCGCATTACCAGACCTTCCTCCACAGCACTGCAGAGGAAGGTCTGTCTAATCCACACAGCATTCCTGGATGGGAGAAAAACGTGCTCTGGAAGTTCGTCAGCAACGGAGCAATCCGTGGAACGTCGAGGCTACCACCGCCAATAGGTGACTGTGAGCCGGCTCATTTCAGGCGCCGTGGTAGTTCAATTCAATTCAATTTTATTTATAGTATCAAATCATAACATGAGTTACTTTACAGATAGAGTAGGTCTAGACCACACTCTATAATTTACTAAGACCCAACAGTTCCATTAATTCCCCCAAGAGCAAGCATTTAGTGCAACAGTGGCGAGGAAACACTCTCTTTTAGGCAGAAATCTCGGCTAGACCCTGACTCTAGGTGGGCGGGCGTCTGCCGCTGCCGGTTGGGAAACAGAGACAGACAATAGAGAAATATGATTCATAATAATTATAGCAATTATAGCATGAACAGTGGTAATACTTAGTATTGATGGTATCTTATGGAAATGTACTGTATGCATTCTGGATCTACTCATACTCTGTTGTATGGAAATAGAAATGTAATATTTATAATTCTGTATGGAAGAATTATAGTTGCTATTGCCTATTATGGTTGATAAAGAGGATTTAAAGGCATACCTGATGAAGCACAGAGTGAGACTGACGGAGCAACATGTGAAAGGTGTAGCTTGCTGCTTTTTGTTTAAGATGTATTCTGTTAATAAAACTGTCAGTCCTAGTATCCTGGTTTGCGCTGATACTTTGATTTTTTCTGTTTACCCTGCACCTGCTGGCACCCAGCAGAGATGCACTGCTGTGCACGCGGTGTCTTCAGTTTTTTTTGTTAAACATGGATGAGTTATGTGCACACATATGCAGATTATTTCAGGTTATTCTGGGTACACTGCCATTTGCAGACCTCAAGAAGCCAAGTTGCCTTGCACAGACTCGTTTCTTTCTTTCATAAGATATTTTGCATCTGCACTTTTGAATTTATCATCTCAGTTTGCATAAGTAGCTGATGTAATGTAGCATACGCCAACATGATGATATAACAGCGCTCCAGATTGGCGTTTGTCATCTGAAGAGAAGCCAAACGGTGGTGAAATCTTCAGGAGGCCTGTCAGTTCATACACCCGAGGCTGAGAATGTAAATATGAGAGTTTTAGTTTCAGTTTAGTTTATTTGCACAAACATAGTATGAAGTACAGTAGTGCAGCCATTAGTAATAATCAGTGGTGGAAGAATTATTCACATCCTGTAAAAGTACTTATACCACACTGTAAAAAAATACTCTGTTACAAGTAAAAGTCCTGCATTTAATGTGCAATGTTAAGTATAAAAGTATCAAGTATCATCGTAAAGCTGAAGAAATATTGTTGACAAGCTGCAAAAGTGCTCGATCTGTGGAGTGTTTCTTCCGAAAGCCATAATGATGGTTGTAGAGGATGTTGTTCACAACTAAATGTTTGGAAATTCTAGTATAAAACAAATTTTTTTCCAGAATCTTTGAAAAACACCGTAAAATAGATAATTTCCAAAAAAAAAGAGAGTGTGTCGGCATCGGGGGGGGGGATCTGAGCAAACAGAGCCATTTATTTATTCAGCCCAAACAGGAACAGATTGAGCAGCCGCGTCTTACCTCGCTGGCCTTTCATGATTTACCAACAGTCGAGCCTGGGCACCAAACACTGCAGTGTTACCATGGAAACTGTTTAGGAAGACCTTGCAGCCTCTTTTGAAAGATGGAGTGGGCGTCGGAGGCGCTTAGTGTTTGTGGCTCGACAGCTTTGTCAATGCTTTACTGTTTGCCGCGGAGCTGCAGTAGACCTTTTTTTCCCCTTCTTTGTGACTGAAGCTGACAAGCGTACCATAGTTGTTCCTGCATGACAGAGGGCATCAATCACTCAGCTCTTAGCTGCTGCCAAAAAACACAACACCGTGTCCTCTGTCCAACTCATACCTCCAGTTTTAGGGGTTCTTTTTTATTTAGTTCTTCTGAAAAAAAATCTCTGCTGCATATGAACTAAAATTCCTTCCGGATCACATACATCCAAAAAACAGAGTACTCTTTGGAATTTGAATTATTTCTGTAGTTTGAAAGGCCTTCTGAAGTCCTATTTACTGTACATGTGTTAGGCTATGTTTAGATGGAAACAATCTCTAGAGAAAACGCAAAAGTGGCGTTGCGTTCTCACTTTTTATTCCGCGTTTAGACAAGCGTTATGGGGGGGAAAATCTGCGTGCATATGGTGACGCAAAAGTGTGTGAAATGCGATCCACAAAGTCCACGCGCCTGCGTAGAACTTTCCTCCTCCTCTCTCCCTCTCCTCTCCCTAGGAGCGCAAAGTGAACAACAAAAGCTGACAATTTTGTCTGGACAGACGAGGAGGTGGAGTTATTGCTCCAAAGAATGCACACACAGACACACACGCAGCACACACACACACACACACACACACGCACTCGGCACACACACACACTCACACAATGCATTTTTACCCTTTAGACGGGAACATGACGGTGGAGCGTTTTTAAGATTTCCACTCTGGAGGGTGGTTTCACTTTTTTGCGTTTTTAAGCCCCAAAAATGCCGACGCCATCTAAACGAAAGGCACATCTGATAAAATATTTTGTCGTTTTCACCCGCGAGCGTATTCATGTAAACAGGGCCTTAGTGAGGGCTAGAATAGGACTGTATTTAAACTTCACAGTAGCTTATTCTCTCTTTTGATGCTTTAATGACAATAAGCAGCAGAACAAACATGGGCGTGGGTAGCTTTGTATATGTTTGTGTGTGTGTGGTTCTGCAAAGAAATAACATTGTAAAATCAATCATACATCATGTATGATGGCTTTTACAATGTTATTTCTTATAGATAGATAGATAGACGGCCTTTTGTACAACAACGCAGGACTAGTATTACATGGGGGCCTCTAGTAATTTGTAATAATTGCGGAGGTTGTCTGTGATTTTAATCCCGTGTAGTCTATATACTCAACGTTCTACTTCCAGGATTGCTCCGTTGCAGACGGAAATTCCGGGTTTTCCTTCATTTAGGACAGATGTCCGTTGCCTTGGGCTTGGTTTGTGTTGGCGTTCTAACCTCCGGTGGATTTCTGAGGACTAAGGTTAACTGCTCCTCAGATCTCTGCAGGGTAAGGCAGGTAGACTATCTGTCCAATCGGAGTTTTCTGTTGCACGACTAAAAAAAGCGAGACTACCTGTCAACGCAACACATTCTGACTCCCATCGTGTCAGAAAGCGACGCTTGGTCAGGCACCTTTGGCGTTTGTTTTTGATGCAAAAAGTACCTGTCCATATATGTGTTGTTTTCACAGATGGAACGCCCAGCTTCCCAGCATTGCATGCAGTCCCGGCATTATGGGCGGGCTTTAGAGTCAGCTGTGCCCGCCCTGGACGGACAAGCCTTTTTTGTACTGACAACTGACGAGCCTTTCACCAATCCCACCTTTTGTTTTACATTTTTTATCCATAGGCTAAAAAAAAAAAAATATCGTTTTGAACATACATAAATCGTGAATAAAAATAAAAGGGTGTTTGTTCTTATTTAAGAACGCCAACACAAAGAAAGAGGAAGGGGACGGACATACGGCCGAAAGGACATGCATCCGGCGGAATTTCCTGCGGCACCGAAACAATCTCGGAAGTGGTACGTTGAGGATATAGACTACAGATGAGACAACACGGGCCGGGCCTGTGGGGATGCTGAGCATCTGCTCCTCTTGTTCTCTCCTCCTCCCCTCTCTCAGCTTCACTTTTTTTTTAAGAAATCCTCAGCATCCTGCGGGCTGAACTTAGCTCCTGCCATTCTGTCTCCTATCGTTATACTCAGGGAAAGGGACACTGTTTGCCTTCCATTTTTTTTCTCTTTCATGACTGATGGCCCTTGGACAAAGATGCCTCTCCAATGGGAGATTATTTTTATACCATCTGTAGAGTCAGTCAATCTGCATCATGCAAAGGAAAAGGCACAAACGAAATAAGAGCTGCACTGAACTGCTATAAAGATATTTAAGCCCGGGCGCCCGGATAGCTCAGTTGGTAGAGCGTGTGCCCATATATAGAGGTTTACTCCCTGACGCAGCGGGCCCAGGTTCGCCATGACCTGCGGCCCTTTGCTGCATGTCATTCCCCCTCTCTTTCCCCTGTCATATCTTCAGCTGTCCTGTCAAATAAAGGCCTAAAAAATGGCCAAAAATTATCAAATCAATTATAAAAAGATATGAAAACCTTGTTTTTCAATTTATTATGAATATTAGTATTTATTTCTAGTAACCGAAGAACTGGAGCTTCTTGGAACTAGTCTTTGTGAAACAAAGAGACGGTACCCACGGCAATCATCTTAAGAAAGAATGTAAAATGCCTTCAATACATCTAGCTAAAGAATGGGGTTACTTCCTGAAGAAAGGCTGGATGACGAAATGTGTTGAAGTTGTTTTTAATCTGGTTCTATTGAGAATGTGCCAGATTTAATACATCTGGCATTTAGAATTTTTTTTTTTTAAATTCTTAAAACAGTGCCTTGGGTTTTCCTTGATTCCTATTGGATAGCAAGAGACAAAATTGGAACTTGTAAAATGTGTTTTTTTTCTTTTCTGAACTTTTTTAAATATTTCATTACACCAAAAATAATAATATATGCATATACCTACAAACATATTAAGTATACATAAATAAAACACAACAAAAATTGTTCTACCGCCTTTCAGTATCTAAAAAAATTTAAAATAAAATACATAAATCAACACCAAAATACAAACAATCCAACATTAACTTTAATGGTTGGCTCCATACCTCTGCATCCCAAGTTTTAAATAGCATCAGTCTCTCCAATTCAATTTTCCTTACATTTTTGTCTTTACCTTTCATGATCATTTTCTCTTGAAGATAATAATGTTCTAAGAAAAAAAAATTAAATCCTGAATATCATTTCATTTGGATGTGTCATTTCACTGTCTTTAAGCACTTGCAGCAATGTGTTGTGATAGATTTAAAGTCTTTTGTTAACTGCTCAGCAGTGTTGTCAGTGTATGCTGTCATGCTGACATCATATCTCAGGCCTGGAACAAAGCCTTCATCCTTCAATAATACTCCTCTGAAGAAGCAACGGTTAGATAGATAAATAAAAAAGTCAAATGAGTCCGTCCTGCAGTCTTCACACACCACTGAGCAGCAGGAAACATAAGGTTCACAAAAGCACAGAAGGGTGTGTTTTCTTTTTACTGCTGCAGGTGTACACACACACACACACACACACACACACACACACACACACACACACACACACACACACACACAGTAGGTTAGGCTTATCAGCACAAAAGAAAAGGAAAGCATCAGCACACTGCTATCTCTCTTGTCCCCAATTCTTCATTTATTCCACATGGACATATATGTCTGATAGCATTTCAACCATTCATGACCATTTGTAGTTCAAGAGCTGTCAATCATGTCTTCTTCAGCACCGTTTGTTGTCCAAATGCTGTCAATCACACCCATGTAGAAACAAAGAAGAATGAGGATCCAGATAGCAATGTATTCTTTTACTTTTTTTGTTTTTATCTCGTTACGTTGCGTACAAACAGAAAAATTAACTCTTATCATCAGACGGGGCAGTTTGCCAATTTACCCACCCATCCACTTCCCACGTCACCTTAACCAGATTACACGGTTTCCCAGTGTGTGTGTGTGTGTGTGCGTGTGCGTGTGTGTGTGTTTGTGTGTATGTGTGTGTGTGTGTGTGTGTGTGTGTGTGTATGTGTGTGTGTGTGTGTGTGTGTGTATGTGTGTATGTGTGTGTGTGTGTGTGTGTGTGTGTGTGTGTGTGTGTGTGTGGAAAAGGGAGGGGGGGGTGTAATCAGCTATCGCTTGTAAAGTCATCAGGCAGAACAGCCAGCTATGTAATCTAAATTTAAAAAAAAGTGTCCCCAGCTGTCAGAAGTTTTTAGCCTTCTAAAGAGAATTTTATTTTCTCAAGTTTGGTGCAATGCAGTCTACTATGGCTCGGAGGGGAGACGTGTTTCCATTTGAGGAGAAAAAGGCATCTGGCTAACAGTGTAGTGAAGGCAATAACCCTGTGCATGGCTATGGGAAAGTTGTCCTCCATCTGGATTCCAAATATAGCTGTGAGTAACGACAAGCAACGGCCACTAACCAGGACCTGGACGTTGCATTCACAATTCAGGGTGTCCATCTGGAACATGGTCTAAAATAGAGGCACTTTAAAAAGCTAGTTCAAAGAAAACTCCTTTTTTTAATAGACTTTACTTCCAGAGATTGTCACTTTGTGTATCATGGTTGTAATACCAGAGTCCAGTCTCCAGTAGGGCCTGGACAAAATTATCGATACAGATATATATCATCGTATCGTCAACATATACCTTGTAATATATGTCCATCGTGCAATACAATAATCGATATGCAGGTTCAAAATATACATTTTTAATGAATGCACTCTAAATAGATTTCCCTGCTCCCAGTAGTACTAGTCTCCTGGCCACTTTTTAACTTGGACTTGTCTCAGTCTTTGGGCCCTATCTTGCACCCGGCGCAGCATAAAGCCCGACCCAAGTGTCTTTGCTAGTTTAAGACCGACGCAGTTGTCAATTTCCCGTCCAGCGCCCACATTGTTTAAATAGCAAATGCACCTGTGCCCATCTTTGCACCCATGGGCGTTCTGGTCTTACAGGGAGGTGTGTTCAGGTGCATTCTGGGCGTATTGCTATCTTGAGGCAGCGGGAAGTGATCGCACCATTGACCAACAAAAACCTGGTCTAAAGTCAATAACGCAGCATTTCATTGTTATTTTAACAGCAAATTAGTAAAATGTGCCTAGGCTCGTGCACAGCGCGTGTACACTATGCTTGTTACACACATGGATGCGCAGCAGCACACAAACATGCAAAAGCTTAAAAAATATTACAATGTGAAATAGTATTATGATATGATCACTTCACGCACAAGCAGTTTCTTCTCCTGAAAATATCTCCTTCCTGCTTAGAAAATCCTCCTTCATAATAGCAATGGTCCAAACGCGCCTGGCTTTTAAAGGGAATGGGAGATGACACTCTGATTGGTTTATTGCATGTTATGCCCAAAATACACCTATGAATAATTAAGACACTAAGTACAACTCTTTTGAACCATGCGCCCGGAGCCTTTTTTCCGCCGTTAAACTAGCGAAAGTGGATTCGTACATACCCCTAAACGCACCTGCGACATGCTCTTCACGCCCTGCGCATAGATCGTTAAAATAGGGCCCTTAGTTTCCATTAAGACTTGTCTTGATGGGGACACGTCCTTTTCCTGGCTTACTTTCAGAGGCATTTGTTTGGTCCGCTCGGCCGTGGCTTGGTAACGTTGCATTTTTCCCGACTCATTTCCTGGTTCTCCTTCTCCATCAACAACATGAAATCAAGGAGAGGGTTAACTTCTCCTGCTCCAGACTTCCCACCGTAGTCAGAGAGAACAGGGGAGACACTTTGTTTCTCTCACTATGACTCTAGAGCAGGGGTCACCAACACGGTGCCCGTGGGCGCCAGGTAGCCCCCAAGGACCACATGAGTAGCCCTCAGGCCTGTTCTAAAAATGAAAATTGAATATTGATATTATCTGTTTCCCACCTTGTTAAGTCATTGTTGATAATTATTGATAATGAGAAATCATTAACGTGATCAGTGTCTTCACATAGATGACTATCATTAATCATTAATAATCATATATAACTAAAGGCAAACTGAGCAAATTTGTTATTTCAGAAGAGTGTATCAAACTGGTAGCCCTTCGTATGACTCAGTACCCATGAAGTAGCTCTCAGTTACAAAAAGGTTGGTGACCCCTGCTCTAGAGTCACTACTCATTCTGAAGATAATCACTGTCACTCTCTCTTACTCGCTCTACCACACACTCCCCTACACACACACATGCCGGCCCTGCTATTCTCTTAAAGAGATCAACGCACACACGAACCCACAAGCATAAACTTCAGGCCACTTACGTTGGCTACAGCGAAAGCTCTGCGTGGAGCCTCCGCAGGACAATAAATCACACTTTACTGTAAATAGAGCAGCAGCTACCTATGAAACACTGCAAAGACAGCTCCTTATTAAAACCTTACGATGCAACACATTAATTTTTTCCTCCAGCTGACACTAGACTTGCTTGGATTGGTCGTTAGAAACATGCAACCACTGTGTTACAAGAACCTCCAGAGTAGGCACAAAATGACACTTCAATCAACACTGTGATTCACAGGCAGCGCGGCCAAATAATTAGTGAGTTCAGACTAATTCAATGTTGCGTTTGTACTGGCTGTCCATCAAAAAAAAATAATACACTGGAATAATGAACAACGGTGTGCTCAGTTTAAAATTCACTGCATAACCCCTTATTTGTTTCAGGTTGTCGTGTTTTTATGATCTTTTGATTAACATGGGTGTTCAAATATGTGTTTTTGCACAGGTGGCCTTCCACATACAGCCATACAAAGGACGGACGGACCAGAGCGTGCATGACAACATCAAATACATTATTGACAAGTACGTTGTTTTTCTCTGTGCTTCCACTTTCCTCTGTGACAGATGTGTATTCTTTTCACTGCCCAGAGACTGGAGCTCTGCTTTTCATATCTGACGTTAGAAGTCTAGCGATGTGGTAAAACATGGAAGCCTGAGAAGGGAAGATGAGGAACAGGTTGTTAAATATAGATGTCTCCTCTGTGATCCTGCTGTTAATGGATCAGAAGGTAGCTTTTGCTTTGTCTTGGACCAGTCTGAATGTGTGTCAAAGGGAACCTGACTCTTTGTCTGTCTAATACCATTTGATGGCATTCAGCTTTTTCCATAACTCAAGCAAGGTGTTATATATGTTATAGCTTTAAGAGAGAGACATGGGCTGTGAGGCTAATCAGATCTAATACGATATTCAGTGGTAGTCTGATAAAAGAAAGAAGCCCATGATCTCACACTGTGACTAGGAACAAGAATAAAGACATGCCATACAAGACTGGAGTCATATCAAAGCCCTGCCTAGAGATTTATGGACTTTAAATTGCTGCCAACGTTTTCAGAAACCCACTGTGCTGACCATCTGCATAAAATGAACAGCCTGGTCTCACAGAATTATGTGAAATGATCACGAACTGTTAACACCGCATTACGTGGTGGTGGCACGGAATGTGTGAACATTCCATGTGGCCACCACGGAAAACAATGCCAATGTAAAGTCAATGAGAAGATGACGTGGCATTAAGAGCGACTACGGTAGCGAGTAGTATAAAAGACCGAAAATCCGCATAGGATGGTTGGTTGGGGTGGTGGATGGGTTAACAACACAGGACTTTAACCCAGGAGACCGGGGATTGTGTCCCTCGTGTCACGTTTCCTAAACCCAACCGTCCCGTTCTTCTTTTCCTAAACCCAACCGTCCTGTTGTTGTCCCGCGTGTCATGGAAACGTAAACCCACCCACAACCTTTTCCTTAACTTAAGGGGCCATGTTCATTTCACGGATTTCTTCTGTGGGCCCATTACGGAATTTTTTGCTATTCCTTGAAACTGCCACAGATTTTGAGTTAAGGGGCCATGTTCATTTCACCGAATTCTGTGAGATCAGGTTGAAAATGAAACAAAAATTGGAGTGACAGAAAAAGAGATGATGGTTTCAGTAAAGCATAAATATCTTTTGAATGTCTGACCCAAACGGTGAAACTTTAGTTGTGTAAAATGTGCTACATGTGGCATTTTTGCATCATTAAGTTCAAATCAAGGCAACCTTATTGTTAATTCTGCAATACGTGCCAGACATAGGCTACTGTACAGAGGAATCGAAGAGAAGTTTCTCTCCGACCCACGGTGCAATATGTACAAAAGATGAAAGATAAGTAATTTATACAATAAATAAAGTTTAAATAGCGCAAAAGTAAGGCAAACCAAACAATATAGAAAACTAAAGTTCAGTTTAAAACAGTAGTATAGGTCTAATCAAACAAGTCCACTGATAAGAAGTTTGGTTGCCTGTAGGCCTCTAGCCTGGCTAACCTATTGACTCTGGGTCACACTGATGCACGAGGCAATTCAACTGTATGTCTAAGCTTTCCATCACTAGCATGTAGTCTGTTAACTTAACTTGTTGTCATTGTTGTCCTCATTTAAAAAAGGAAAAGTGGCCGGAGCCTGCAGCCTTTTACTGCAGTTAATATCTAATTAGCCAGACTGCCTAAGACCTTAAAGCTGATTTAACTGACCAAAGTGTAATGTGAAAGGTGTTGCTCACAGGGCTCTCAAGTGTCACGCATTGAGCGTGACAGTCACTCATTTCGGTCTTTTGTCACGCACTCCCGCCACACATTGTATTTTTCACGCGGAAAAACTATTTATAATATATTTAATATGCCGCAGCGCCCAAAATTTCTCTGGCGCGCTTCTCTCGCTATGGAACCGGCAGGAATCAAGCGCATCTCCCCTGGAGTTCTTAGTTGAGCCTGTCACTTATCAGCCAATCAAAAAAAAGAAAGGGCTACACAATAGCCAATCAGAAAATAGCACTATTGTATCTGGGTAAGATTTAACGCAACAACCAATTAAAAAAAACGGGGCTCTGAGTCTGTCAGACGGTCTGAGATCTACCATATCAGCAGAGCAATCACGTAATGCACAGCAGACTATGGTGCAGGTGGATTATTTTCTCAAATATAGTGACTATTATAACTTTATTTTTCTCAAAATATCACGACTCCTCCAAATCTCAGAGAACACAGATATATTTTGAATGTGCACAAGGTTTTGAACATGAGCAGAAATCTTGCTCAAACTTAACAATATTACAGTCCAGAGGTTTATTAATAAATTAAAATGAATTAATGTATCATTAAGGTGAATAATTGTATATTTAAGGAGGTTACTTCCTCAACAAAAGATGCAAAAGAGAAGGGAAGAGTAAATTATGCCTAGGCGACGTGTGTGGTGACTCAGATATAATTAGAAAAGTCGATCTACAGGAGAATAAATAGATGAAAACAATACAGAATGCCTGAGAGCCTTATTGCAATATATTCCATTATGTTTTTATATTTGGATTGTAATCTGTTTCCCTTTACATAAAGATATTTCCAGCATAAACTGATTCAGAAAAAGGTAGAAATAAGTGCATACAAATTCACCAGAATGCAGGAAATGAAGTATTTAATGCTCAAAATGTTGTGGGGGGGACCCCCAGACCCCCCGCATCATTAGTCAACATGCGAATAGAATGTCACTCTTGCCTGTCTTCAAAACTTGAGAGCCCTGTGCTCATAGTGGTGAACCCACAGAGGATTATCCCCCGACTGCAGTTCCCCTCAGTTCAGCCTCGCATTGCCAGACCTAGCTCCACAGCGCTACGGAGTAAAGTCTGGCTCCTCCACATATACATAGGAGAAAAAAAACGCTGTGGGTTGTTGGCATTTCTTTAAACCAATTAAAATCATATTGGGCGCTAAACTCCTGACGCAGCGACTGTGGCTCTACAAAATAGTCTAAGGAAGGAACTTGTTTTAGTGGAACATTTGCACCCCGCAAAAGAAAACGCCACATACAATATTAAATGAAGTTAACTGTTGACACAATACAGTAACGTGAGTTATTTAAATTAGCTGATACATGGTTAAACCTCATTAGCTCTTAGCAGTGTACTCTTTCTCCGTGTGTACTTTGTCCATTGCAAATCGGTCCCAAAACATCCAAGTTAGAAAGTAAATGCCGTAAACATATTCTTTGTAAATCTTTACAATCATTTCCCGAAAGAACCAAGCAGACCTGCCTTGTTGCGCGATCCAACTTTTCTTCAAAACTTGCCATTTTTACCGCGTAGCTTGCTAGTTCGGAGGTTCTGGTTGTTGTTTCCTGAGGCAAATGGAGTTTAGAACGGCAACACAAAAAAGCGGAAGGTGAGGGACATCTAGCAGCACCCGAACTATCCAGTAAATGAACAGTCAGCAATCCAGACTACCCTTAGCTCTGTGAAGCTATTTAGCATCTTTATGCTAATTGTTTTGGTTTTGATTTTGTCTTATCAACCTCGTTTCCAGTTTTTAGAAAACAAACTCTGTTAAACCCCCTGTACATTATCTGCAAAGCTCTAAACAGTAGTCAAAGTTAGCTGGAACAGGTATTTTGCTCAGAAGTTGGTGGAGACCAAAACAGGGCTAAAAAGAGAGTGAATACATTTGTCATGTCACTAGAGACACAACTTCAAATGAATGCTTATGTTGCTCTGTGTCTACTGGATGTCTATAAAGGCAAATGTTCATGTTTCCTGACTACTAAGTTGCAGTTCCCTCCCCTAATAGTGTTAAAGCCCCTTTGTGTAGGATTTGGACATTCCTAACTTTCTGACTTTGGTGACTCCTAGTGGTGGTAAAAAACTACAAAGACCCCGTAGCCGCACACAACAAAGCAAAGCAAGCCACCGATTATCCTTGTCACCAATCCATGCCTATTGTAACAGCTTGAAATTCTCCCTCTTATTTTTCTTAGGTATGGAAAGCATGGCGCCTTCTACAGATTCCGATCCAGCACAGGGCGAGTCCTGCCTCTGTTTTATGTCTATGACTCCTACCTGACACCACCAGAGTCCTGGGCGGAGCTTCTGAAGACTAAAGGCTCCCACAGCATCAGAGGCACGCCTTACGACGGCGTTTTCGTCGCCCTCATTGTGGAAGAGCGCAACAAACATGACATCCTAGCTAGCGGCTTTGATGGCATATACACCTACTTTGCCTCCAACGGCTTCTCCTTTGGCTCATCTCACCAGAACTGGAAAGCCATCAAGGCCTTCTGCGATGCAAACAATCTGCTATTTATTCCCAGTGTTGGTCCAGGGTACGTGGACACAGCTGTCCGGCCATGGAACAACCATAACACCAGGAACCGGGTGAACGGACGTTACTACGACACATCCTTGCAGGCAGCGTTGTCCGTCAGACCAGAAATCGTCACCATTACTTCCTTTAACCAATGGCACGAAGGCACGCAGATAGAGAAGGCTGTACCCAAGAAAACAGTGGCCCGTTTGTACCTTGACTACCGACCCAACCAACCAGACCACTACTTAGAGCTTACGCGCCAGTGGGCCGAGAACTTCAACAAGGAGAAGGACAAATGGCTGATGTGAACATGGCTTTGTTTCCCTGGTAGATGCCCTGAGCATGCCCAGAAATGACATTAAGTCAGATCCCTGATGCCCCTTTATGTTCCACAACCTACCAGTTTTTCCCCAACTCTGAGCACTTCCGATGAGATTTTCTCTAAATGTTCACTCTACCCTTACAGCTATTAATCACTTGCATTTTTTTTGTACAGGTTAATAATGTCACTAATATGTTGAAGCTACAATGTCACAATGATGGACAGATCATCATCGTTACCCGATTACAACTCGGTTTGCGGAATCAAGAAATTGCGTCCATGTACAGTAACTCTGCTCTGTAGGGTCTTTTTTCTTATTTTCTTATGATGAAAGACAGTTTTTTCCTGTAATTCTTTAAAGACGAATTAAAATGTGTGTCTGTTTACTGTGGTGAATCAGTAGCGTCACTGCACAAGAAAACTAACTACAAAGAAAAGTTAGAGATGATCAAAGAAGTCTGCACAAAGCCCTGGGTTGCAGGAATGTGGTATTCCAGTCAATTACTTCAAACAGAGTCTAATATATAAATTGAATTTGTTTACAGATGATGAAATAATTAGTGTGTGTGCTGAATAGAAAAGATGAGGCAGAAGTAGAAGCTGCTGAAAGCTTCTACAGCTGGTCTTAATTATAGGTGCTAGTGGGTTAGGGTCCTTTGTAACATTTTTGTAATTGGTTTATCTTAGTCCACACTGTGCAATCGGGGTTCAAAAACAAAAGACACACGGACTCTCAAGTACTTGATTGAACAATTGATTGAGTTTTTTTAGTCGGACAAAGGATTCAGAAGCAGAGGAAATCTGTACAAACCTTTAAGCTTAAATGATAATTCGGGTTTATTGCAACTTTGGTCTTTTTTTCACAGTTTTGGCCATCACTGCTGTTAGTTATAATAGCATTTTACTAACCAAAGCTGAGGTCTGGGAACACTGTGACATTGCAACAACAAATAATTTCCCCATCTGACTACTTTTTATCAATGTTGCCAAAATCCCAAGTGTAATAAACGGGAATTATTAGCTTATTCGCTGACAAAGACCAAGCCATTATACAAGTTAGTATTGGTTATTGGAACGACAAGTAAAGTGTGTATGTGGAGGGGGAGGGCGACGACTGCAGACGGAGGGATGAGAGTGGTCGAGGGGTGGCATGAAAAGGGGGTTGAACCAATGGAATAGAAAAAGGGTCAAATGGGGATTGATAACAGGCCAGGTGGTGTCACTGCAAGGAATCCAGGGACTGAGATTCAGTGAGGGGCAGGGATGGACTCGGACTTGTCCGACTCGAGTCGCTATTGTCTGAACTTGTGACTCGACTTAGACATGCTCACTGATGACTTGGACGCGAGGATTTATGAAATCAGACTCGAGCATTCATGAAATAGGACTCGGAAGTTTGATGAAGTTTCTGACTACTTTTATGTGTAATAGGCAGTGATGGACTCGAGTCTGACTCAAGTCGCTATTATCTGGAATCATGACTTGACTCAGGCTCGAACTCAGGTAATAGTGACTAACCCTACTTTGGTGGGTTATCATGACTCAGGTAATGGTGATTAACCCCTTGACTCCAACTCAATAGTTGGTGACTTGAATACAACACTGGTTAGGGATATGTCTCGATAAGGCTCCGCAGCTTTTATTATCCTTCATGTAGTTCTTGTAATGAGAGAGGGAAGGACGAAAGGGGGTTTCAGGATGGTAGGCATGGCATGGTAGGCACAGGACATTGAATTAGAGCAAAGCTAGTTTCGCAACCAATTAAACCAATCACAATCGTCATGGGCGGCGCTAAGCACCGGACGCAATGACGGTGCCTCTGCAAAATAGCCTCGGGAAGAAAAAGTTGCAAAGAGACTCCCGCACACTGTCTAACACTCAAAAATAAATGTAATAGCTGGCAACGTTTTGGTCCTAAACCTTAATCAAGTGAATGGTGTTACTTACTGAGAAGCCAACTTTTGTAGGAGGTGACTGTTTGTCTGCACTAATCACCTACTCCACATGAAATAAGGCAATATTATATAACATTCATTCACATTTCCATTACTATAGATAGAGCTTACGCTAAAATACAACACTCTACATGGTAACAATAATATATCACCGCAAGGAAATCTATAATAGATGGATGTAAATTTCTGTATAAGGAATGCCGACCAAAAAATAAAATGCATTCATAGATAGACATCTTCCCAAATATTGCTGGTACCTTATACATCAATAGAGAAAATATCATAATAAGCACAAGTGACATCACAAGACATTATTATCGAGTAATAAAAGGACTGAGGTCTGTATCTTCGGGCATTTCATGCAAGTATTTCAATGATCTGAACTAAAAGAAAAGGAAAAAGGTTCAAGAGTTCAAATAAACTGCATCAAGCATGCTTGGTAACACCCCGCCTACACGTAGACATTTCAAGCAGTTCTCATCAGAATGTATCTGACTAAACTCTGGAGCAGCTTTCAGTGTGCAGACCTGACCTTAGGTAGATGACGAGGGCTGACATGCTCCTGTGTAATTTACCAGTGAAGCCTAAGTAAGTGCCTCCGTGCCAGGCAGTTGGAAGTGGAACACACGAGGCGTGCTGAACCAACCAGTGTCCCTGTAGCCTGGCTTCAGCCCTCATGTGAATGAGAAATCACTGGAGCGACGCTGATCCCTCAGGACACTTTAATGCCACGCTTTAATGCTTCTGCCCACATAAAGCCTTTGCCCATGAAAATGACATGCTAGTACCAGGCTGCTGGCAGCCCACTTACAAATGGCAGGCCCTCGGAGCAGCTAATCATTGCTAATCTACAGTTTGGAATTTGAAAATGCACAAAGTACAAAGTGTTTCTCCCAGCAGTTTTCCTTTGAAAAGCCTCTTAACAGGATGTAGGTCCCTGTGAGAGACTTAAATGCCTCTCTGAGACCAGGGATAATAAAATACCATGACCACTACTACAAGCAGGCTGAGCTCATGAGCCATTTGTACAACCTGTATAGCTATGAAAAGCAATGCACTGTAATACGTATGTATTCCACAGATCTATTACTGTATGCAGCATATTGACTGCCGCCAAGATCTGCGTAGGGAGGAGGCAGGGATGGATGATTGGGTCATAAAACACAGGGCTTTTAAGCAGGGAAGCCGAGTTTGTGAGCCTGAATAAGTTAAGGGGAAAACACATTTTTTTTTTAACCCAATCCACAATATTTTTTCTAATCTTACCTAGTCGTTTTGACGCCTGGATTTAACTGTCGTCGCTGCATGATGCTCACCTTTTGTCTGCTAAACTTAACAACGGCCCGACCCCGACCCGGCCGGGCCCTTTATCAAGCATTTGTGTTTTTTAATCATTACTTTATTAACCTAATTTGGTGAGGAGAAAGCTATGTCTCTCCAGCTTCTCCCGTAGCTCTGGGTGTTAGTATGTCCTGCACTGACTTGAGTGTGAGGTAAACTGTGCTAAATCGTGTCTCCCCCATCTGTAGCACTGTCTTCGATAATTGTGCAACCAGGCCAGATTATTTCAGATATCTCACGAGTCCTTTAGCAGCAGATATGGTCTGGCCTATATCTGACGGAACGTCGGCCAGTGCGTCAGCATGCAGACCGTGGCGAAGGACAGTATTAATTCAGACTGATCTCACAAAGTGCCGTATGTATGACACGCCAATTCGTATGCCGTTTTTGCGTGTTATAAAGACGCATAAATCGTTTTTTAGTGTGTTTATCAACGCTGTTAGGCCTCCATTGACCTACATTACATGTGAATTATCTGTGTAGCGAGTAGTATGAAAGGACGGAGGTCCGCAGATGGGTAAAACACAGGACTTTTACCCAGGAGGGCCGGGTTTGCGTCCCGCGTGTGGCGTTTATCAACCGTTTTTTTTAATAACTCCTTCCCCAATGTTCTTTTCCTAAACCCAACCATTTATTGTTTCCCTAAGCGTGACGTTGGTCACCGTCGTGTTTTTGTCGTTTTTTTAGTGTTACTAAAGCCTTTCCCAATGTTCTTTCCCTGAACCCAACCATTTCTTTTTTTTTTTTTTTTTTTTTACACGCGTGTGACGTTCTCGCGATAGCACGGCACGTGGCAATGTGGTGTGTATACAACGTAGACATACACGTGGATAGCTCAAAATGCGTACAGATAACACGCCATTTGGCTTTAGGAAAGTGGCGTGTATGTTTACGCAAAGTCATGATGCCATGTTGTATTAATTAGGTGATCGAGACAAGAAAGTCTCCGATATGGTTCCAGGGCTTTGATTATCTTGCTGCCTTGATCTGTTACCAACACTATTCAGCTGAGGGAGCTAGGGTTGAGTTGTTGTTTTTTTACGTTTCTTCAATGGGATCCATTTGCGATCCATTCCATTCTGAATAAACAAAACACACCGTTTACATGCTTCGTCCGTGTTGCATTATTCATTAAGATAATTCTAAACAGATTTCTGTAGTTCAAACAACTCAGAATTGTAGTTGAGAACGTCAGTTATAACGGCCCACATATTAAAAAATTGTCGGGTTTAAATCGGGCTCGGGCTCATAATTCCAGGTAATGTGTCGGGCCGGGCCGGGCTCTGACACAACGTGCACAGGCTCAGGTAGGGTTGGGCTTGATTTTTTTGGGCCCGATCTAAGCTTTAACGGACGCTGAAACAACTATCTCCTCACGGTGCTCTGTACCCGGCTCACAGTCACCTTTTCTCAGCTGAACTTAACTGTAATGTGAATGGTCATCACGTGACCAGCTGGCGGTACAAAAAAAACCCCCAGGTATTATAGAAAATAAATAAATAAATAAAAAAAAAATATATATATACACATATATACATATACATACATACATACATACACACACACACACACACACACACACACACACACGTACATACATGTATATGCACGTATACACAGTTTTGGGCAAGGCAGGGCAGGATGATAAAACCCAACAGCATATTAAATATCCTAAACGCTTTCCTATAAAAAGAAAGTTTAAAGAAGGGATTTAAAAGATGCTAATGATGTGGCGTGTCTGAATAATAAACAGTGATTGACAGCTATGGCTCCAGCAGCAGTGTAGTTGCATAATGAGAAGTATCTGAAGATCAGCAGCACTGTTACATCAGACAGGATACAGCAGCAGGCAGATGAAATCAAGGCCTTGTCTCTTCCCTTTCTCTCTCGGTTATTCTTTTTCTTCTCACAGTACATGGCAGTCTCTAGTGCTAAGCATGAACAATCTATCCTGTGTTTCTACTAGAAAATCACGGTAAAGCAGCACCATCTGCAGGCTTAGATGAGTTAAATTGCATTTAATGTTGTGTTGAAAGAGATTTTGAACAATGACTGTAGGAGACCATGTGCCTGACTATGCATAACTTAGAACATATACTATGATATGAATGTAAAGCTTAAAAGAAGTGGTACATAGGTTGGTAAACTTTTTCTGAAAAAGTTGGTTTTAAAATAATAAAAGATGGAACATTTGTTATACAGTATAAACAACTGTTAAACTAAAACCTTGTCTCCTGTCGTTTGGAGAGTCATCGTCACAGACTCGCTTTACAATCTTGGCACCAGAGCTTTGCTACCTGTGACAAAGTTCCCTGCAGGAACAATAAAGTTTATTTTATCTTATCTGAATCAATTATTCAGCACCTTCACATGACGTCCTACCGTTAACAATACCAGGTATCAAACTCTCTGTACGCAGGTCATCCTTGCAAAGGAATTGTTTTCTGCAGTATGATTGTATTGTGACTTCTAGTTTTAGGGTCTGTCAAATCTTTGTTGCACTTTATATAGTCAGAATTTGGCAAAAAGGCTCTATGGCAACAGCAGGTTTGCTCATTAAAAGAAATGTCTTAATTTATTGCTCAAGTGTTTAACACCACCATAAAAATCACAAACTAGCCTACATAAAGAGGGATAAAATATGCTTTCAGGTCAATTGCAACAATAAATCAAAGCACAGTGCCAGAAGTCTGTCTCTGCAAAGACGCTGTAAAGTCTGAACATGGCCAGAAAACCTTCTAGCTCCTTAAACTTTTACAGACCGAGGACCACTAACTGCAAAAATTCCCAAAAACAAAAGGCCTGGGGAGCCTGGTTGAGCGTGCACCCCATGTACAGAGACACAGTCCTTGACTCCGCGGCCACGGGTTTGATTCCGACCTGTGGCCATTTGCTGCATGTCATCCCCCTCTCTCTCCTCCCTTTCAAGACTTCAGCTACCAAAAAAAATAATCTTAAAAAAAAAGGCCTCCTACTTCAACAGAATTTTACAAATGACAGCTAAATTAAAGGACAGTTTTTACAAATAGCTTACTCACTCATTGCCTCGGTTGCCGTCTGAATGAGGGAGAATGGTGCTGCTTATGCTGTGACTCAGGGAAGCCATTGGTCCACCTTGTCAGTTGACAGTAACCGTAAACTTTATTCCTCTGTATTTCCTTCAAATATCACGCTGATCATTTGTTACGTGAATTCGAGGCAGTGTTGTAAAGTGGTTGGCAGTGGTGGACTAGAGGTTAGAGAAGCAAGCTTGGGTTCAATCCCCAGACCGGCCAGATAAAAATCAGGGTGGGGAAAGTGAAAGAACAACACTTGTCCCTCCTTCACCATTGAGGTGCCATTGAGCAGCTCCACTGGAGCGGTTGGGATTAAGGTGGTGGTAATGAGGGAGGGAACAAGTGCTGCTCTTTCACAGCAGATCAGACTGTGGTTGTACTGGGCAGCTTCCAGGTATGCATGTGGAACTATGTGAATGTGGCAGGTTGTTGTTGCAAATGAGAAATTGTTCTCAATCAACTTACCTGGATAAATAAAGGTTAAACTTTTTTTTTTTTTTTGCTGAAGTCTGACAACACAGCAAAACAGTAAATAGTAAAAAATTAAATAATGTTTGAATTTACATTAGTTTACTTAATAATGACTATACAAACACATCATTGCTCCTCACTGTTGGGCTTTTGAGTTGCTGGCAGACACTATGAGAAACATGGTTTAAAATTTTCAAATTAAAAATGATATTTTACCAAATCTACTCAAGGAACACCGGAGGTCCACGGACCACTCTTTGAGAAATCCTGTTCTAGAGGGCAGACTCTCCAGAAGAGCTGAACACTGAGATTTAACACTCGGGAGATTCAGACAAACAGCACGGTGACAAAAGTTTATTATAAGGATCAATGGTTGCCACATTACAAAGTTATCAAAGGGAGGGACGGGGGTGGGATGCAGTCTGTAAAACATTACTACTTACACATAAAAAGAAACATGGGTGATAAAAAATATAGCAAATCTTAAAGGATGCTCATTAGACGTTACATTTTTGTGACTCGTCATATTCTCCTCAATCTACAGCAAGCCTTGTCTCTTCAGATCCTCGTAGGTCTTCTTGTTGACCACATTGCCACTCGAGTCCTCGTACTCTTCCTGTAAAACAAGTCATGGAATGAGCCTTATTTTAGAACTAGGGGTGGGACAAACTATCCATACGGCAATATATTGTTGTGCTTCTTCGTGCGATAGGAGAATCGATATATATCGATATTTTAATGAATAAAATAAGTCCTCTAAATAGATTTCCCTGCTCCCAGCGTGGCTACTTCATGGCTCTCCGAGGTAAAGCTCAACACATGAATGAACAGAAGTTAACTAGCCGAAGAGGTTTTCAACAGGAAGGTGGACAGCAGTAAAATAACAGACATGTTTAAGTCTAAAGCCTGGACCCACTAAAAAACTTGTTCTGCAGGTTTGTGCTGTTTTCTAACAGTTTGGAGTTGCAGTGAATAAAGAGAGAAAACCTGCACTTAACCTTTTTTCACAGGCATTTTGTATTCATAGTTCGACCGATATCGTGATGTCTCATTATTGGATTGTCTAGCAATATATTGATTATCGCAGAATTGCTTTATTGTGATATTATGCTTTATTGTGATATCGGTATTGGGAGCCATGAGGGACCCGATGATTCCCACCCCTAATTATAACTAGGGCTACATTTACATTGCTACGTTTTGGGTTAAAAACAAATATCCTTTGCTGCATTTCCCCCTCTCATTCCCCCTGCTCTGACGTTTCCCCCTCTCATTCCCCCTGCTCTGATGTTTCCCCCTCTCATTCCCCCTGCTCTGGCGTTTCCGAGCCCCTAAACGGGAGACATTTGGAAACACTTCTGAAGCGTTTTGGTTTGGAATCTGCGGGGTTGTGTTGCAGTCTCAACGGCCGCAAACGGAGACCTTTGGAGACACCTACGGCAACGTTTCTCCTCCTGATTGGGTATTAGTGGTCACGACGTCTCGCTCTCCGAGACTAAGCTACCAACGTTACCGTGGCAACTACTGGAGTCTCCACGCTGCCTCCTGTTTATGCCCAGTATACCAGAATGTTGATGAGATGTGAGGTTTGGGCGTGTTAGTTTAAACAGAGATTAGTTCTACTGGAGATAAAAACACAAGTGTGCACGGAGATCACTTTTGGCTCAAAACTAAAACGCTTAAAAACCAAAACATAGCAATGTAAACGTAGCCTAGGACGCATTGTTTTCCCGACCAGTTGTCCCGATTCCATCCGTGTGGACTCACCTCTGTGTCTGGCTGCCACCGCTCTAATGCCTTTTGGGACTTCAGCTTGGCCCACACTGGAGTAACAAAACAAAACACAAGAGGGTTATTGAAAGCAACTTCCAAAAACTCTTCAAAATACATACGCTCATAACGAGCAAAGACTCTTACAGGAGACGGCGTCCTCAATCTGTGTGACGTTGGCAAAGTGAGCCGTGTTGGGGATCCCCAGACAGCGCATGCCGTGAGCATGCCTCCACTCCTACAACAAGACAAACACACACTTCATTTCTTTTGTTCTATAAATTTGACAGAAAAATCTGTTTAAAGACATGCAGATTTCACTGGATTTTGTACGACTTCCTCTGTTGCAGTGAATCCACGACAGAAAACAACTTACGGCAAAGTGCCTCTGGAAGGCTTTGGGTCCCCTGTAAGTGTAGTTCCCACAGATCTCACAGTTGTAGTTGATGTTCAGCCCGTGTAGTTTATAGAGCCAGTATGGAATTGGCTAGAGGGAATAAAACAGCAGTCAGAATACTAGAGACCCACTGAGACATGTAGGTAAAAATATGCAGCACAAAGGGCTCTACAGTGAGACCGTTTCACTCGCATCGCAACGACGTATACCTGCGCCACAGTTTGTCTCTGTGCTCTGCGCCCTACCTCGCAGTTTTACCTCTGATCATGTGTAGGCGGTTTGACAGCGACAGTAAAACTGTATTGAACATGTATTTTCAGTTTCACATGCATGCTGAACCGTGGGAGTGGTCTATTACACCACTACTGTATATTCAGTGTACTGATCAGTAGAAAATGTATTTTAAAATTGAGAACATTACACTTCATAACGTTTTGTATTTATAACACGTGTTAAAATATGTATTATTGTTGCTACAAGTATCACTGTGCACCAACAGTAATAGCAGTTATGTAAGTCACTCTTTTAGCTGACTGGAGTGAATTCTCCAAAGGTCTGTCTAGATTTAGTGGGACACTTGTTGTACAATGACAATAAATGAACCTTGTACAGTTTAAAGTATCAATTATTACATCATTATTTAATAAATACAGTTTGAAGCAGAAATAATCAAAAACCTAGTATAGGGTATAGGTATATACTTGTTCTATTCAAATAAATGAAATCCCTTTGATTGGAAATGTCTCCTTGTATTCCTTTTATGAAAGAAATACAAATTATTTGATACATTATTATTATTGCGCCCCTAAAATTCTTCATGCGCTCCTACATTTTTCTACTTAGGAGCACATGTCCTCCTTGGGAAAAAAGTTAGCGTTGAGCCCTGGCACATAAAAGCAGAGCTTTTGTTTGAATTCAATCTTGCAGTTCCAGTGTGAATAAAGGTTTGGACCAGGGTAGGCCTGCACGATAAATTGTTATAAAATCGCGATCTCGATTCACCCTGTTTGCAATTTAATTTTTAAATGACTTTGATTTTTTTAATTTATTTTTTGGGCATTTTCAGCCTTTATTTTGAAAGGACAGCTCTCACAAAGTTCAGGGCTTCACCCTCAGCCGATGACAAAACACCTTTTAGTCACGTGTTTCACTCGTCGAGCGAGCGCGGTAGTTCGGGAATAAACCAAATGGATATTGATGAAAACCCAGTACAGGTACTAGTGACGTCACCACAAAGTGCAATATGATGAAGCCGTACAAGGCAAGAGGTCCGAAAGTCGTCCAACAACGCATCTATTGCTGCTATATGTACAAAATAAATCCTTCATTTTTGATACTGCAACTGCACAGAAGAAACTAAATGCTAACTAATTGTAAATTTTTTTAGGACATTTATCTTTGCATTTTCTTGTCAAATAGTGGCAGCCTGTGTTTTGGGATCAGACTCGGGTCTGAACACGTACAGCTGAGCCGTAGCCATGGTTACCGGCTGAAGCGGGTTTGTTTTAGATCACGCTTGTCAGGGCTCGCCCTACTCTGCTTCTGACTGGCTAGTAGTCCTTACCTAGGTACTGTCAGGGCCCGCCCTCATACTCTGCTTCTGACTGGCTAGTAGTCCTTACCTAGGTACTGTCAGGGCACGCCCTCATACTCTGCTTCTGACTGGCTAGTAGTCCTTACCTAGCTACTGAGCATGTGTGACTCCCAACAAAGATGGAACAGAAGTGAGAGGGTAGCTAAAACAGAGAGCTCAACACACAGGGTGAAAAGAGGAGCTGCAGCAATGTGCAGTACAACAAATATATGGTGTTTTTTGAAAAATGCACAACCTCTAAATACAATTATGAACCTGAAAATTAGCATAATATGAGCTCTTTAAGACTCTCTTAATTTCCATTATAATTCCATGTTTTATTACCCACCATTTTAATTTCAATGATTTAAAGCAAAACGTAGTTAGTGCGTAGTTTCTGTCTCCCCCATGAGGAATTCTAAGAAATGACAACAAAACGGCGCATCAACTTCATACTAGCATTGATATTGATGACTAAAACATTTCGTGGGCCCTTCTTCGGGTTTCCAGCCATGCCTTCACCTGCTGCAGCAGACCTTTTCGTCTACATAGCTGAAACTGCCATTTCCTTTCTCAGCGGTGACGTAAGACACATCACTCGAGCTGCTACACACGAAAGTCGCCAGACTACACCATTTTGTAAACATAGCCATACTAAGAAATACAGAGAGAATTTTCAGTTTAGAACCAGTTGGTGGCAGGTTGGCATTGGACATCATGGGGTGATGGCACGGGACAACAGCAGTTGTTATCTGATAGGGTAACAATCTTGGCAAGCAGCACAGCCAGTTCAGCTCATGTGTTGATGCTGATACCAGAGCTGTTGAGAGAGACATTGTTATTCTCTTATACACTGTGCCACTTATACCCTTTATCCACCTAAATTATCATGTATATGCACACAAATTATGCAATAGAGTCATTTCCCAATGCCAGTAGAGGAGAGAGTATGCCTTTTAATTTTTTCTCTCCTTGTGTGTCAAGTAGTAGTAAACACTAAGCAACATGGAGGCTTGTGAAAATGTTAATATCTGTTTCTTATTCAGTCTCTCTTTAAAAACTCAGACCCGACTAATTTGAAATGATGATCAAGCGCTGCCTTGTCTCGCATTGCCAGACCTTCCTCCACAGAGCTGCCGAGGAAGGTCTGGCTAGTCCACACAGCATTCTGGGAGGAGAGAAAAACATGCTGTGGTTCATTGGCATTTCTTTAAACCAATCACAATCATCTTGGGTGGCGCTAAGCGCTGGACGGAGCCACGGTGCCTCTGCTAAATAGTCTCGGCAAGGACCTTGTTTTGGTGGAACATGTGTACGTTCAAAAGTAGTTTTAGTCGTGCAACAGAAAAGATCTGAGGAGCAGTTAACCATAGTCCTCATAAATCCACCGGAGGTTAGAACGCCAACACAAAGAAAGAGAAAGGTAACAGACATCGGGCCGAAAAAGGGGACATCCGGTAGAATTTCCAGTGGCACCGAAAAAATCCCCGAAGTGGAGCGTCGTCGATATAGACTAGCTTTGTATCACCTCATTTGGCAATGGCTTGAATGGAACGGAGAGTTATTAATATAAAACAGTCGCGCACTATAGCTTTAAAAGTCATTTGACGTGTATTGTGCTGTTTGGTACGGGGGTGTGGCCTCACCTTGCCATCCCAGCCCAGCGGCAGGTTCTTGGGATTGTAAATGATCTCGTTGTCGTCGTCTTCGCTCTCACTCTCGCTGAGCTGCTCCTCGTCCTCTTCCTCGCGCTCCTCCCCGGTCCGGGCCTGTTTCCTCTGGACGTTCTCGTGAGTCAGCTGCCTCTGCTCCTGTAACCGCCGAGCATCGAAAAATGCCTTCTCAACACTTTTTTACGTTACCCTGCCCCAGCGATAAGCTAGCTAACACTTCTCTCAAAATGTTGGATGAAGTCTTTATTCGGGAATTCAACAGCAGCGTTACCCTTCAGGTATATTCACTCACCCCGAGGATCTCCACATATTCATAGACTTGAGCTTCCAGGAAGCCAATTTCCTTGTTACGCTCTGTGTCTCTGTAGGAGTGATGGATGGAAATCGTTATGAATTATATTAAGGAACACTATCATAGGACACTAGATTAGCATTAGATTGATTCATTTTTTACACCCACTTACTTTTTAGGGCCTTTGGCTTTCGGGTTCTTGGCAAACAGAGACGGGTCTAGGGATTCCAGGGACTTGCCTTTTGTGCTGAAGAGCCTCTGAGCTCTCTCCTCCAGAGTCCTGTCAAACACACAGAACACACACACACACACACACACACACACACACACACACACACACACACACACACACACACACACACACACACACACACACACACACACACACACACAGTCAGTCGTCCTAACGCTAGGGCTGCACAGTATATCTTTCTTTATCAACTGGTGCAATAAACATCAAGTAAGGCTGCCACATATCGTGAAAGACACATATACAAACTTTTTGTGTTAGTTGGAAGAAAATATCAGCAGAAAACTGCACATTAAAATGGAACTCATTCTTTATTAGTGCTGCCTTTTATAATGCGATGTTATGTGCAATAAAAGAATGTTGGAAATGCTTTCCTTTCATTTGTTTTAAATTCAACAATAAATTTGTTGTATTTTAGCAGAATACTGAAAGCAGCAGAAATGCAGAACTGAGTACACTTTAATATCTATTTATCGCAAGTAATATTGTTATCGTGATATTCAACATTATCGCATATTTTCCTCATATCGTTCAGCCCTACGTAACGGCATCACATGCGCTCTACTTGGTCACAGTGCAGAATGTGCACTAATAGCTATTCATTCATAAATAAGAATATGCATTCCCATCCCATGGACTGGCTTGCAGTCTAAATGAATGCTGTACATACAGTGGTGCTCATAAGTTTATGAACCCATGCTAAAGTTGACTAAAAAGAGGAATAAAAAAAAAAATCATCTTTTGGAAATTGATCTTAATGCCTTAATTAAAAAAATAGGAAAAATCCAACCTTTAAGGACACCAATTTTCTTTGTGAATGAATAATGTATCGTAAATAAATAAATGTTCTTCCTTAAAATACAGGGGGCATAAGTCAGTACACCGCTATATTAAATTCCCATAGAGGAAGGCAGATTTTTATTTTTAAAGGCCAGTTATTTCATGGATCCAGGATACTATGCATCCTGATAAAGTTCCCTTGGCCTTTGGAATTAAAATAGCCCCACATCATCACATACCCTTCACCATACCTAGAGATTGGCATGGGGTACTTTCCATAAAATCATCTCTCAATGCAAATCAAACCAGCTATTAGGCTAACTGAAATAAAACCATGTTAATCCCTAGGTATGGTGAAGGGTATGTGATGTTTGGTTCTAGGTTCTTCAGACGTTTTGGATATAGTACATCCTTAGTGTTATTTTTTCAGCATGCAAACGTCATACTCACCCTCCACATTTCAGTCCCAACGCCATGAGGGCAGACTTCAATCTGTCCAGACCCAAGGAAGCCAACTCCTGTGGGAAGGAACAAGAAAAAGCACATCAGCAGCAGTATGAATAAGCAACCCTTGTAAAAAGACACATTTCCGTCCGCCGTGGGGCCCTACTGGGTAGAGATTATTAACATTCACACATTACAATGATCTCAAATTACTAGAGGAAAAGGTAGCACCTGACCCACTCAGTGTTTTATTTGGTGTCTCACCCTCACCTTCACTATCCTCTATGAAAGACATTCTGGCCTTTATCACTCTTTTAGCAAGAGGACTACTTTTACTAAAATGGAAGTCACCCTCTACTCCCTCCTCCTTTCACTGGTTAAAGCATAACTCTCGCCAAAATGCAACCTAGGGTCTTCCAGAGTCAAACTTTTGTTTAAAAGCATATTTAGGACGGAAGCATCACTTTTAAGATTGACCGTATTCTCATTTTTCGGTCAAATGGTCTTTTGGGAGTGCTAGGGGCACTTTTATACTAGCCTCAAAATCACTAATTTTAAAACACTAAGAAGGCTCGACACAACATGAGACTTTGCTCAAGTATCACCAGGGGCTCTACACCTTAACGAAAGCATTGACAACATTGTTTGTGTACCCAGAGTTTACTAAAAAAGGTTTTGAGCAACTCACGTTAGCAGTGCTTTTAAACGAAGGTTTGACTCGGGTACATTCACAAAAATACCCTAGGTTGCATTTTGGCGAGAGTTACGCTTTAAGAGATGTTCTCCATTTCCTAAAATCTTCTTAGTTTTAGGTTCCTCCAACTAATTCTGCAGCAACATGGGGGCTGTTTTTATCGCCTGGTCGAGAAACTACGCGGCGCTGTTATTCCAGACCGACCTTTTACCTCCTGTTAAGCTGTAAGTGCTTTTGTCCTGGTTTTATGTTGCTGAGGCTCTTTTTTCCTTGTTCTTCATCACTGAGTGGTGTTGTATTGTCTTCTGTGTCATGTTCTTTTTTCCCTTTTTAATTTGCAGTAGGTATTTTTATATAACAATTCCTTTTTTTGTACTATCTTCATCCTTTTTGATAAATACATATCAAGAAAGTGCTCTTTCGTCACTGACTCTTGCTACTTACCTGCTTTCAGTTAGTTACTATATGCAGTGTTTTATGTCTCATGTTTTTTTTTTTCTAGTATTTGTTTCCCTAAAAAAAAGGGAATTGGTTTGTATGGATCACTCTAACTGCCAATTGTTATGGCAATTGTATGTCCATGCAAAATGTCATAAAAAAAAAGTGTGGGGGAGACAAAAGATACATTTTTAAGATATGAGCACTTGATGTCTTACCTCCCAGGAAGAAAAAGCAGAGAGGTCCAGATGAGCGCCAGCGTGTGTCAAAGCACTACTCGTCTCTTTCTACAAATAAAAAACAAAAGACACAGGTCAGATGAGCTGTACAACCAGAACTCGGACCATCACCGCATATGAAGAGGAGAACTTACGGGCCAGCCTGGAAAGGTCCCGTTCTCCCATTTCTTTTCAAAGTCTGACAGCACTTTGCCGTAGAGCTCGTTCTGGTCCAGCAGAGGTTTGACCCGGTCCGTGTAGTCCTGCAGATACTCCAGCAGCATCTCCAGATACCTGCACAGACAGCCACCGCACGGCGTTAGTCCAACAGCACAGTGCACGCACACATGATCCACATCCACACATCGTTTAGGATATACTCAAGAGGTCCATGATTAGAGCTGGAACAATTCCAAATAATGCTGTGCAATTCATTGTACCACAAGAAATTGCGATTAACAAAATATAATGTCTCTTTCAGTCAAAATTTAAAATATTTATCTAAGATATGTCTTTTGATTATATCTAGAGCTGGAACAAAACTCCAAATGTTGCTGTACAATTAGTTGTCTCAGAAATAATTGCGATTAACGATATTGTCTCTTTCAGTTATATTTCAAAAGATTTATGTATTAATTACTTTTTAAAACAAATTTTACATTACTGTCATCTGACTCAGATAATATAATAGTACAAATACACAGCTTATGGCTTATATTAAGTACACCACGCCTCTTTATTATCATAAAACATTTTAACTGTACCCTCCCTTGTTATTTTTGTTGCTATGAACGTGTATAGGGTCACGTGCCAACAACTAACATAGCTTTAAATCAACAGTCAGACCAATAGTCACTTATATAATTACAATTTGGCATATCTAAACAAAATCAACAACTACCTCTCTACTACTCATACTCCTTAAGACCTTAGCTAATGTTAGCAGTTCACTGCGGTAAAACAAAGAAACCGCGATTATGTGAAAAAATTGACATTTAGACAATTATGTAATAATTGTTACAGGCCTAGTTATATCACTGTTGTGTGACCCAGATAATGTAACGTTTTGCCCAATGAGGCGACACAAGCCCGTTTAATTTCTCTGGCGTGAAACCAGCTTGAGACAAGCTACAACCCAGGATGTTTGGAGTTGCTATGGCAACAGGTGACAGCCGCCGCTAGCATAGCCTTAGCTCAACAGTGCGACCAATAATCACTTATATAATTACAATTTGCCATAGCTTAACAAAATCAACAAGTACCAGACAGTCATACCCCTTAGGACCTTAGCTAATGTTAGCAGTTAGCTGCGTTTAAACAAAGAAACCGCAATTATGTAAAGAAATTGCGATTAGACAATTATGTAATCATTGTTACAGGCCTATCCATGATACTATATTAGGTTAAGATTAAGTTAATTGTGTCGTCTTTACAGTGAGACATATGATCTACTTCCGGTCCCATACAGGTGTTACCAGTCACGTCTGATGGGAGTATGCATGATGAACCTACTTTTTGTATTCAGCGTTCTTCCTGTCCTTGGGGATGTCAAAAAGCTGGTCGAATGAAGACAGGTACGAGATATACTCGAGTTTCTGCGGGGAAAGAGTACAGACCGCGGTTAAAAAGAAACGCTACTTCAGTTTGGAGATACAGAAGGAATTATGAAGACTTTGAGGGATCATAACCTCATCTTAAGGCTGCTCGATTATGGGAAGAAAAAAATAAATCATAATCACTAGTATTTTTGGTCAATATTGAACACTGATTATTTAACATGATTACCCATTGACTTTTGGAAAGATGTTGCGTTAATTGAAGTAAAAAAAAACAAAAAACAGTGAAACAGCTAAACAAATCAACAGTGAAAGCACCATATACTGCGCAATTTCCCTTTAATACTTAAAAAAAAAAACAAAAAAAAAACGCAATGTACATAATCGTTTTTCTCGATTACTCTGTTTTTGTGATCGTTAGGAGCCAAAATCGTAATCTCAATTAAAATGTTGATAAAGTGTGCAGCCCTACCTCGGCTCCCTTCAGGTTGATGAACTTGAGGTAGCAGTCGTGGAGGTCGAGGTAGCGGCCGTATCCTTCCTCATCAGAGAACTCCACCAGGTCTGGGGAACACAAATCAGAGCAGTGCGTTAGCTAGCGATGTTAGGTTCTGTGCCGAGGCTTCGAAGCGCGTGCCGAGAAATCCCGGAAGTTTTCCGTGAAGCACATGTCGAGGCTCGTATCGTTTAAGACAAATGATGTCACTGACGACATCCGCAGCCTCGCTGACCATGTGACTGCTTTTATTACACATCCATGATCTACACAAGCACATTCACTGCCCTTTGCAGAGTTAAACAACTGCCACTTTCCAGTTTTAGGATACTAATATTGCCTCTCCTGCTATTATATTATGACCAAAATTAGGAATGGAGCGATTATCGGCCCTGGTGGGTAGCACACTGCCATGAGTCCATGAGGCTAATGTCTGATTACTCCATATTTTCATTGTGATATTTTGTGATTACAATCAGAATCTGCAACATTCTCTGTCAGGTAAATGTAGTAGTACAATGTCTTCCTCTGATGTAGAAGTAGACTACACTGTAAGTCAGTAGTAGGCTATACTGTGGAGTTGCATATCAAGTGGTTTGGGGTACAATTTGGTTTTGAAGAATTCTCCAAGCAGCAATACCACAGGCCAAGCAATCGGCCCGTTCCAAACAACATTTTCAACGGGCACTGCACTACTAAAGAGGAATGGGAGAACTGTGTTATGAACATTTTAGTTTTCACTAGAAACAAAATAAGACATTTTAATTTTGTCATTCATGGTTTGCACTTAAATGGGAAAAAAAATGAATTCAAGGATTTTATATTATGCTGTCACCCTAGACCTCCATATAGGCTACATGACAGGGTTCATAATCAGTAGCAGGTAAGTTAAAATCAAAATCAGTTTTATGGCCTAGTAGGTGTGAACACATATAGGAAATTGGACTCCGGCACTTTTAAGCATAAGTTTATTGCAGCTAATGAATTGTTCTGAATTTCTTCTATCCTGGTTGCACAAGACAGACAATAGCAGGAGGATTTGGTGTCAAAGTGAAGGGCAAAACTGCAGAGTCAGATGATTTATATCATTTATACTACATTAATATAGTTTTGATAGATTATCTGTGTGTTTTCTTGCCAGATTCACTTGTGGCTCACAGAGAAAATAGACCAGATACTAGACCGCAAGAATCTATGGGCTGAACAGCCCAACTGGTTAACATCATATTTATATACAGTCTACGGTTAACACGGGCACCAAAGGGAAGCGGGCAGCGCTTCCGCCTCCTGTTTCAACCCGGCGGTTGCCCGAGGGTCCGAAATGTTAGTTTTCCTTAATAAATGGTGATGCTAGAGCAAGAGCAGAGTGCGAGTATTGTTGGATGCGCAAATTGTCTCTTTGAAAAGAGTGGAGAAAGCACCACTGTGATGCGTTTGCGGTGTAATCGGTAACACTGGTGTTGTCACTCATTTACTGACTGGTGGGAAAATGTCCTCACTGTGGCAGACCCTACCTGGTTGTTGTTTGCTACAGTGTAAGTGTAAGGTTTGGTGAAAAAGATAGACCAGATAGGTTCAACTCCTGTTGTGAGACAGAGCCGATGAAGATGAAAGCGTAACAAATGTTTCTGGTGGGTTTAGACCTACTCTGAGCCTCCTCGCTGGGGTTGTCTCTGGCCTTCATCAGCTCCTCAAACTCTACAGACATGGGGATGGAAATCTACAAGAAACACACGATAGCAATGCTGTTAGTATCCCATGTCAAAAGCTTTACATAGTCTCATCTGACTATTTACAAGTAGGAGGTAATTACCTCATTTGGGTGCTTTCTGTGAAACTCCTTTATCTGTTTCAGTCTGTTGTAGAACTCCGCAAACTCATTGGGTCCCGAGATTGCAGCGAGTTCATCCTTTCTCATTCTGTTAATAAGGAAAAAGATGGCACTGTTCAAGGCTACAACAAGTGACTATGTGTAACTACTAGGGCTGCCGGATGGGAGGAAAATATGCAATAACATTGATAAAAGATACTACTTGCGATAAAGTGTACTCAGTTCTGCATTTCTGCTGCTTTCAGTATTCTTCTACAATACAACAAATTGCTTGTTGAATTTAAAACAAAATAATTTCTAACATTCTTTTATTGAAAAAAAATTCAACATTGAATTTCCAGCTTGATAAAAAGAAAATGAAAACAAAACATTTATAGACAACAGGTATCATGTTTAACAACTCAAAGTAACATAATCTGTAAGTTAGAGAAAGACCATGGCAGGTTAGTCACTTACCCATCTTTGTCTTCATAGGAGTCTCTGACATTTGAGCTCACTTCCATATACCTCTGTCAAAAGAAACAAACAATGGACAGACTGTCAGAGTGCCCTTGCTGTCGTGTTGAGCTTTGAACATCATGGCTGTTTGAATTCAAATGACTGGACTCAGGCCGGCTCTCCTCTCTTTTACATGGAAAAATGTCACACCCAACTGTCCTATGTAACAGCGCCTTGCCGTTTACCTGCAACGTCTGACTTAAGGCTGATTTATGCTTCTGCATCGAATCGACGGCGTACCCCCGCAGACCCCTCTGCGTCGCCGCAAACCCCCCTCCGAGCCCTCCGCCGCAGCTCGACGTGCACCTCCAAAAATGTGTAACATCACAGACCACAAGGACTGTGATTGGTCAACTAGTCCTGTGTGTTGATAGTCGGTGTTTCAAGGACTGCGAATGGTCAACTGGTCCTGTGTGTTGATAGTGGGTGTTTCCAGCAGCCTACTGTGGGGAGTAGCACCATGCTAGTTCACTGACATCAGCTTTGTAAATAAACTCAGACATATTTTTGGTTACAATGACGGGGTTATCCGTTTGTAAAGTGTCTATATGTCAGTAACGTTTTGAAATTAGCACTTCGCCAGCAAGCAGTACTTTGTGGGCAGTTGTGCTAAAGTTTGCTTGCTAACATAACCTAAACTGGCTGGCAGACACCTCGCAGATAACCTCAGACTTATCACCCCCTAGCGTTATGGCGGTGAAATGCACCGCGATGCAAAGCAACCCCTGACGCCGAACTCTGAAAGGGTCACGACGGCGTAGCTATGGCGTGGAGTTGACACAGAAGCATAAAACAGCCTTTAAGAGCACTTGTGAATTGTCTGGGTGTTCTTTTTTCCACCTTTATTTTTTACAGGCAAGTCATTAAGAACAGGTTCTTATTTACAATGGTTGCCTGACAAGTGGCATAGCCACTTAGATATTAAATGCAGTGCGAGAAGGGCTTTCACTATCTTATAAGGTTTAGGGAGGGCTGGGCATGAATTCAATATGATAACTTATCGTCTTTATATGGAATCATGTCGTGATGATATATCATATATCGCGATATCGTGATATATTATTACATTGTCTAAACTGATAATAACCAGCACGTACTAACTCAATTTTCTTAGAAATTCTGTTTGCGAATTTGTTTTAACATTCCACTATTTTTGTGCATGCATGTAAACATAGTCAGTATATAGCTAAAAACAAAATATTTTTTCTCTATAATTTCACTTGACACTGTTTACCACATTATTATTATTTTTTTAAAGATTTTTTGGGGGGCTTTTCCACCATCAATTTTTGTCAGGACAGCTAGGTGAGAAAGGGGAGAGAGAGGGGGAAGACATGCAGGAAGTTGTCACAAGTCGGATTCTAACCCTGGACCTCTGCGTCGAGACATAAACCTCTCAGTACACGTGCGCCTGCTCTACCCACTGAGCCGACCCGGCCACCTGTTCACCACATTATTGACGATTATTTATCTAAAATCTCATTGTTGAAAAATATTTTGTGAAAGCACCAATAGTCAACACCACAATATCGTCGCAATGTCGATATTGATATTTGGTCAAGAATATCGTGATATTTTATTTGTCTCCATATCGCCCAGCCCTAGCAGTATTTCCTTTAGGATTTTTTTTTAGCAGTGGGGGCAGGTCTGCCCCCCCCCCTAAATGTTACGTATGAAACGGAACTGACACTTCGCTGCAACACAAACTAATATATGTATTCACCTCTATTCACACACAATGCGGCATATTTTCAGTTGTGATTGAACTGTATTTTTTGAGGAACTATAGGGCACTTAACATCTACAGGTCTACACTTAGAACGGACACACCGCAATGACGTTTTTGGCGGAGCTGTTCGTTTAATAGTCGCTCAGAAGAAAGCGAACGTTTTGACAATAAACTCCATCAACACAACAGTATGTGGAGTTAAACTAGACGGGCCCAATAACCTCTGAATAGTTCTACTAAAAGGCAACCGCGACTACATTTTTGTACAGCCCTATTTCTGATACCGCGGTGGCAGACATTCTGCCATGGTGGGCCGCTACTACAAAATCAACATAGAGGAAACACTGCCTAGGGTTAGGTGCAGCACCTGAGCCGAATGAATGTGAAATCAATGTGAGCATCAACACTAACTAAAATACTTTCTCAGATCTAATGATTGGAGTCGGTCCACAGTGGACGTCTTTGACGTTAAGCTTTTTGAGTGGTGTGTTATTTATTATCTGCTCAAGCTTTTTTTAAACGTTTTACACTAGAGGTGTGAATCTTCATGATCTCCCGATTCGATGACGATTATCATGTCAGTGATTCGATATCTCGATGCATCAAATCCATTTTTCTATTAAAGCCATATAGGATATTTAATTCATAGCTTTTCAAGCTTCAAAAACCAAACATTCTGCAGTGTTCGAATACTAAATAAATTGGATACATAAAACTACAGCACTGAGCACACGGCACTTCCTGAATGTGCAAAACATACCAGAATATGTAAACAGAAAGGTTGTTAGGCCTACATTAAACTGTAAACAGAAATAATCGATTATGGCCCGGCCGATTATCGATGCAGCATCATCCATGTCCACGATTCGATGCATCGATTATTTGATTCATTTCAACACCTCTATTTTAGACACAGGCATGATAATAATAATGCTCCAAAATTATGTCATACTGCCTCTTCTTTTTTTTTATTAAATTTTTTTTTTTTTGTTGAGGGACCAACCCTAAACCCTCTGCCAAATATGTACACCTAAGTCTTTTATAAAACTATGGAAAACACTGAAATGTTACATTTTCAAATTATTATTTTTTATATCCTAATTTGCAGCTGTTTAAGTGTCATGTGCAGTTCATATTTTGGTGAAGTGAAGGAATTAACCGATAATTACATACGTTGAGATGTAACTATTTTAATACCCGGATCACTTGTACCGTTATGTATTCGAAATGTAAAGTCTAACTTAACTAACGCTGTCTAACAGTTATAGGAGATACCAACGTTAGCCAGCCGGTGCTAGGCGTTCAGAAGAAATCTAAATTCTTGCTTCACTTACATCCAACATTGCTCTTGTTCGATGGTCAGAATTGATCTGTTCCCGCAGCTGTCAGAAAAACAAACAATATACATTTGAAAACACAAGTTAACTTGAAGACGTTTCCCATGTTTGCAGTATTGATTGGCAATAGTGCTAATGCTAGCACAGAGCGGATAGCTTACCGTGGACTTCTTGTGTAACATTTCTTTAGTTTTAGCATCCATGAGCCTCTCTTTCTCTTCGTGATAGCGACGCTGTTGCTCTAAAATACTCTCCATTGTAAATAAATGTGTCGCACGTTTAATAAAGACAAGATACAGCTAACTAGTTAGCATAAAAAAACTCGGTCCCCCCGCCGTATCTGCTACGTTTGTTTTCAATGGCGCATGTTGAGGAGCTAATGTCCGTCACTGTACTCGGCGTAGAGAAACATTGACCAATTCAAAGGTTCCGCAGGGGTGATTTGGTCGACCCAGAGCCATGGACAGTAGTATTTCTAAATTTTCAATGAATACGTTTACAAGAAATATGCGCTACAGATGTTCAAATAATTGCACAATTTAGAGGGAATAGTGGTAGTGGTCGTTTAGTTATCTATTTATAGTCACTTAAAATTATTTTTTACTGTTCATTTCAACTGTAGCCTATTAACCAGACCCAATGTTTTTGATGAATTGAAAAATGGGCCCTTGCCTCCCTACAGTAGCAGGTAACCAAAGCACAGGCATCATTAACAACTCCAATGCTGTAATAGGGCTCCGTACATCGGAGTACAGAGACTGTTAAATTATTAACATCTCGGAAATTGGTTCTGAAATCTTGATGCACACTTTTCAAACAAGATGGATTGGCGGCCTGTATTCCTCTATTTTGCACTTCCTTTGTCGTCTAGTATCATCAAAGCTTATAACGCTTCGGAGAGCACACAGTTTGCACGGACTCGCGTGGGAGCGCCACGCAGGCGGGCTGAGTTGTCAAGCTGCGGCAAACAAAAGAAAAAATCGGGACTGAGGATTCTCTGCCTAAACTTAAAAGATTTTAGGCCTGTTAGACATTTGATGATAAACGTCAGTATGCTACTAGGTTGTAGAATAATGTGGTATTTTGTGGCAAAACGATTAGATTGTTTAAATATTTATTGGTACACATCTTTCTTAAATTTCGTGAGCAAATAGGCATTTTTAGAGTCCAAATATAGTTCTTGTCTCTTCAAGAGCAACGACTGAACAAAATCGACCAAAGGGAGAAGAGCAGTGTAAATGTTAAGTTTTCTATTCAAAATGGCAAATGTTGTGTTATTTGGTGAACTGACTTCCTGTACAACAAACAGCATAGGCTATTATTCAAGATAGGATAGATAGATAGATAGATAGATAGATACTTTATTCATCCCAAGGGAAATGTAGGCATCCAGTAGCTTAGACAACCATAACACAACAAACACACATACACACATATCTCACATACATAAAAATCACTCACAGAAATGTAAAGAGTTAGCAATTTGTGAAGTGATTACAAAGGTCTGGTATGGACTGACCATGTGAAGTGTGTGCAATGGTGGTAGTGCAAAAGTTAACAGTGCAGGGATTGAACAGTGCAATAATTATTAGGATAATATAAGATGTCAAATTATTATATTATTAATATTAATTATATATATTATATATATATATATATATATATATATATATATATATATATATATATATATATATAGCCATTATGTAAATATGTAAATAGCTTGGTAAAAGTGAGAAATCCTTCTTAGATTAAAAATAATATTACTTTCCTATATTTTATTTCTAAAATGCAGTCTGACGTTATTGCAATGTGTTAACTCACTCGTTTCTCTTGAACTACAAACGGGAGAACATGCTCATTTAGGCTTTTATTTTGTCACCTAAAACCGGAAACGATGCGTGTAATTACAGATAACTTGACAGTCGCGGTTTGCCACATTCTCTCGCAGTCAGTCAAAGCAACGGGCGGAAAGCAGCGGACAACCAGTGTTACGGATTATACAGTGGACAATACAACACATTTCTGTTGCCGCCGTGCGTCCAGCCTGCTTATAAAGGTGAGCCGCCCATATTCTTCTCTAAATAATCAACTCCACAAACAGAATAAAGGTTTATTACGTTATCTTCTAGAGGGAGGGGGCGGTGGTGGTGGTTGGGGAAAAGAGGGGGGGGGGGGACATCCATTCTGTCTTTTGTGCTGGAGCAGATTTGGTAGTGGTCAGTGCGAGCTCCGACACTGGATAGGCTAGATATGGGATAAGTGTGCTGTAGAGCTTCATCTCGTTCTATCTACATCAAGATGTCTCATAACGAGGCTGCCTTGCTGTTCACTCCTCGCAGATAGCCAGTAAGCCAGGGGACCCGGGCGGCGAGTGCTGGGGGGCTCCATAACATTAGCCCGATAACGTTACGTGCGTTTTCTGCATGGTGCTGAATAGCGAGAATGTCTCCCCGAACTCCGTGCAAAATATCAATCATTTCAAATCTACTCCTCTTTAACCGTGTATATATAATCCACGGGGATGTCGTAAAGGAGATTTTAAAAATCGTTAACAGCCACTGTTTCATTCGGTGTACACCCATTGCACCAAACAGCACTTAAGTCCAATAAAATGTAACTTCTGTAATAGCTCGCCGGGCAGTCCCAAAACCTTTCCCACTTAAATAACGTTACGTGGGTTTAACAGACAGTGCGACGAAATGTAAAAGTAGAAATGTCATTTTTTAAAAGAGCTGGCTTGTTTACTACAACATACTTAACGTACATTTAGTAAATGTTTAAAGTAAAATAAAACATTACGACGTGTTTGCCTAAATGCGAGGCTACATTTAGCTAGCTGCCAAATGTTTGAAGTGAATTTGACATGTTGGTCTCCTCAATGAAGGGAACAGAATGCATTGGGGCTGTGGGTTGTCTAGGGTGTGATTTTCTGTAGGCCTACCCTACACACGATGTGGGAAGCTTCCCCTAGGTTGATAGTTATGGTTGAGCTGTTTTGACAGTTTCACACCTGAAGGGGGGAAAACACATCTGCACACACATCTGATTTACTGCTCTGTCTGCAACTTTTACTTTACAGTGTGTTTGTCCTCACCTGACAACTGGAAACACACCATTTCCCACAGAAAAACAACAGCTTACCCTGAGATGATTCGATTCACCAGACCATGTACATCTTATAACCTTTGAAATGAGGGCCCTCTGTATCATCCTAACCCAATTTATATAATCTATATCAGATCACCACCAAATGCAGTTAATTGCATCATATAGACTGTTTGCAGTGGCTGTTTGTCAAATGTCAGAAGTCGAGTCAGCTTGCCAAAGCCGCTGTCATGTTTATTGAACAACCTGTCCTTACTTCTGTCCAATTGGATATTCATATCAGCTCAACAGCATGCAGCAAAAAATGCCCTCACACTCATTCATCCGTATCATTCATTTTTCATAGCGGACCTGGGAATGTAAATAGAGGCCTTCACCTTGAAGTACAAATACACACACACACACACACACACACACACACACACACACACACACACACACACACACACACACACACACACACACACCTATAGTGATGGAGGAACTGGATTCAGTGAACATGGCCTTGTAGGTGTCTGTTATTATTGAGATTGAAGGCGTGTATCAACTTGACCCATTCTGAGGATGAGTAAAAAGATGTGTAGCTCTGTTGGGAGGATACAGTATAATATAGTATATAGTATATCTTCTAAAGGAGGAATGACCTAGGGCTGCAATTAACGATTATTTTAATTAGGCTATCGATTAATAATAATAAAAACATCTTGTTTGATTTGATGCGTAAAATGTCTGCAAACTGAAAATTAGTGAAAAATGTCCATTAATCCAGGCTCAGGTTTTCAAAACTCCTGCTGTCTTTTAAATCAGAGTAGGCTTATATAATTAGGGTGATGTTGGTGGTGCTATTTATTGAATAAAATGGAAAGCAGTACTACGTGATCTTCATCATGTTAATGAACATTTTTTTTAACTGCCCCCCCCCCCCACCTGTCATATTTGTTGCTATGAACATGTATACAGTCATGTGCCAACAACTAACAATTGAAATAATAATAAAAATATATAGTCCAACCAATAATCACTTATATAATTACAATTTGGCATATCTAAACAAAATCAACAACTACCAGTCATATGCCTTAAAGTGCTCATATTATGCTTTTTGACTTTTCCTCTTTCCTTTATTGTGTTATATATCTTGTTTGTGCACGTTATAGGTTTACAAAGGTAAAAAGCCCAAAGTCCACCCCAAAGGGACTTACCATCTCCAACAGAAAACACTGTTCACAAAATGCTCCAAACAGCTCTATTGTAGTCCAGCCTTTACTTCAGAGACAAACGTGGTCACTTTGGAACACGTTATAATGCTCGCCTAGCTGCTAGCGCCCTCATACTCTGCTTCTGACTGGCTAGTAGTCCTTACCTAGCTACTGTCAGGGGACACCCTCATACTCTGCTTCTGACTGGCTAGTAGTCCTTACCTAGGAACTGTCAGGGGACACCCTCATACTCTGCTTCTGACTGGCTAGTAGTCCTTACCTAGGTACTGTCAGGGCACGCCCTCATACTCTGCTTCTGACTGGCTAGTAGTCCTTACCTAGCTACTGTCAGGGCACGCCCTCATACTCTGCTTCTGACTAGCTAGTTGTCCTACCTAGGTACTGTCAGGGCACGCCCTCATACTCTGCTTCTGACTGGCTAGTAGTCCTTACCTAGCTACTGAGCATGTGTGACTCCCAACAAAGATGGAACAGAAGTGAGATGTCTCACTCTGTAGCTAAAACAGAGAGCTCAACACACAGGGTGAAAAGAGGAGCTGCAGCAATGAGCAGTACAACAAAAATATGGTGTTTTATGAAAATTAAACCATGAACCATGAAACCTATTTTGATATAACCTCTAAATACAATTATGAACCTGAAAATGAGCATAATATGAGGTCTTTAAGACCTTAGCTAATGTTAGCTAAGAAACCGCAATTTTGTAAAATAATTGACAATTAGACAATTATGCAATAATTGTTACAGGCCTATGCTCAGTTTTCAAGGAGCCTTCTTTGTGTATTCAGTATGCATAACACTGCGTGTGTGTGTGTGTGTGTGTGCAGTGTCAGCATGTCCAGTGAGGTGCAGCCGAGGCCGGACGACAGCCCCAACACCAGTGGGGGAAGCTCGGACGCCGAGCAGAGGGAGGCGGCTCCCCCGGAGCAGCCGGGGCCCGAGCAGCGCGACCAGACCCAGCCCAAGAAGAAGGAGGCCAAAATCTCCAGCAAGACGGCCGCCAAGCTCTCCACCAGCGCCAAGAGGTAGGGTTGCTGCACCGCGTGTCCTTCGCTGAGCGTGTGTGCTTCACTCTGTCCTGATGGCTCAGCTTAACTAGTCAAGTGGTCATCTGTCACTTTCTTATGTTGTGGATTTATTTCTCCTTCTCCGGCGCTGGGCGCTCACTGCTGTGTTGTGTCCGGGTTTATCCAGAGATCGTCTGTCAATCCAAGCAGGGCAGGCTGTAATCTTCTGTGGACGAGGCTAAGTGCCGAAATGATAAATTGATCAATTGCAGTGGTGGGATGTAACGAAGTACATTTACTCAAGCACTGTACTTAAGTACAAATGTTGAGGTACTTGTACTTTACCTGAGTCTTTTCTTTTCATGCCACTTTCTACTTCTACTCTGCTACATTTCAGAAATAAATATTGTACTTTTTACTCCACTACATTCATTCATCTGACAGCTTTAGTTACTTTACACGTTAAGATGTTTGCACACAAAACACATGGAGTTTATAAAATCTGATGTTTTATTCTGAATGAAACTAGTCAACAATATAACGGCCTACAAGTCCAGCTGAAATGATTAGACCATTACACACACAACTGGTTGGATCCTTTACACTTTCTACAATGGGAGGAGATTGAGTACTTGTACTTTTAATTCTTTCAGGACATTTTCCTGATGATACTTACATACTTTTACTTAAGTAACATTTTCAATGCTGGACTTTTACTGTAACAGAGTATTTTTTCAGTCTGGTAAATAAGTAAAGGATCTGAATACTTCTTCCACCACTGATTAATTGTTAGTTGGTTAGGGTTACCCTAACCCTAGTCTATATCCTCGATGTACCACTTCCGGGATTGCTCCTGTGCTGCAGGAAATTCCACCAGATGCATGTGTTTTCCATTTCCTTCCGCTTTCTTTGTTTTGGAATTTCATATTCGGTTTAATGAGTACTATTTTTGACTGCTCCTCAGATCTCTGCAGGGTAAATCCAGACAGCGAGCTAGACTATCTGTCCAATCTGAGTTTTCTCTCGCACCACAGCTGTGTGTGTGTGTATCAGAGGAGAGCCCTGCTCTCTGCCAACATGCAGAGAGGACAGATATGCTCATGCGTACGCGCTCTCGGGTACTGAAATTTGGCACCGTTTGATTTAACATGAATCGGTCCTCGGTAGTACTGACGTAATTCGGTCAGTATCCAAAAAAGTACAGAGTTCAACCCTAGCCACTAAATCGTTGCAAGGAATTGTTCTTTTTTTGTTTATCGAACCTCTTGTTTTTAAGTCTTCGTATTAGTTACTACAGCAGCGTAGGATCACAGTCTAACGCACCCTCTTTGAGCTCAGAGAGCACTGAAAGTGAGGTTTAAAATGTGCTCCATTATGTGTTGATAGCTGTCTGAAAGTGGGTTGTGTTCACACGTCATTGCCTCTGTTGGGTTTTTCAGTCAACATATTGACTTGATCCTCCCACTTATCTGATCAGATCTTAAAGGCTGCTGGAAAATGATGTTCACTGTTAGGATTAAACACATCAGTTCAACCAGAAAGAGCCAGTGCCGGACTTTTTCCCCACGGGGATCAATAAAGACAATACATTATCATAAATTATTATTATTTTTCACTTTAAACTCACCCCTGGCGTTTTTGCCCAGTTCTCAGTGAACACAGCACTGATTCAGTTTAGAACCAGTTGGTGGCAGGTTGGCATTGGACATCATGGGGTGATGGCACGGGACAACAGCAGTTGTTATCTGATAGGGTAACAATCTTGGCAAGCAGCACAGCCAGTTCAGCTCATGTGTTGATGCTGATACCAGAGCTGTTGAGAGAGACATTGTTATTCTCTTATACACTGTGCCACTTATACCCTTTATCCACCTAAATTATCATGTATATGCACACAAATTATGCAATAGAATCATTTCCCAATGCCAGTAGAGGAGAGAGTATGCCTTTTAATTTTTTCTCTCCTTGTGTGTCAAGTAGTAGTAAACACTAAGCAACATGGAGGCTTGTGAAAATGTTAATATCTGTTTCTTATTCAGTCTCTCTTTAAAAACTCAGACCCGACTAATTTGAAATGATGATCAAGCGCTGCCTTGTCTCGCATTGCCAGACCTTCCTCCACAGCGTTGCGGAAGAAGGTCTGGCTAGTCCACACAGCATTCTGGGAGGAGAGAAAAACGTGCTCTGGTTCATTGGCATTTCTTTAAACCAATCACAATCATCTTGGGCGGCAATAACGATGACTCTGCAAAATAGCCTTGGGAAGGAACTTGTTTTGGTGGAACATGTGTACGTTCAAAAGTAGTTTTAGTCGTGCAACAGAAAACTCAGATTGGACAGATAGTCTAGCTAGCTGTCTGGATTTAACCTGCAGAGATCTGAGGAGCAGTTAACCATAGTCCTCAGAAATCCACCGGAGTTTAGAACGCCGACACAAAGAAAGAGGAAGGAGACGGACATCCGGCCGAAAATGAGGGACATCCGGCAGAATATCCGGTGGCACTGGAGCAATCCCGTAAATGAATCGCAGTCGATGTAGACTAAGCGATGCTTGACAGGAGACGACGGAATTTGTGACTGAGATGACAAAGAGTCACGGAAGTCACCGACGGAGGCGACAAACGGCATATCACCGTGCCAGAAAAGGATCAAAAATGAGCGTGTCCACCCGGGTGTCGTGTTTCCATCCCTGCAGACTACTGCAGAGTCATTTGTCCTGGGAATGTCATTTTAATTGTAACCCGTCCCACTGCAGTCCAAAGCCAGATGTTAGTGGGGGTTTGTTTGGCCAGTGGGAAAGGTTGTTATTGGCAGCTGCAGACACAGTTGGTGGTAGAACATGCCTGCTAGAAGTGCTAGAAGCACTGTCGCCAAAATAAAAGTGCACAATTCGACTTATCTTAATTTTCAAGCATACAAATGCATGGAGTGTATTAATCAAACCTTGAAGGGTGGGTGGAGCCACTTGAATGCAACCAAAGGAGCATGAAAACCTGTACTGTAAGTGCCCAGTCAAACCATAACGTGGTCCAGCAGAATGCAGGATTTAATATGTCTTTGCTGGAAGCTTAGTGATGTACTGTCTTCTATCTGGACAGTCAGTTAAGGGCTGTGTTATACTATTAAAGAAGTGGTGTCACGCTGGAAGGCAGAGTGAAAAGCAAGCCATCATAGAGAAAAGGGGGCGATGCAATATCATTTAAATATGGGGACAAGGACACACACTTCAGGCCAGACGGTTTATGTCGGAAGACATTCATAGTGTTGCACTCGGTTGTTCACACTTAAAAGGGACGGAAATAGTTGCGTAAAGAACGGAAAAAGGGAGCTTGAGAGAGAAATTTCAACCCTGGCTCCTTTGCAACCTCCACACAGCTCACGACTTGAAGTAGGTGTGAATCTCGGATTGTCGTTTTTTTTTGGAAAGTTATAGAAATGGTTGGATACAGCCCCACCCTAATCTGATGTCGGACAGGTGTGTGTGGGGTGGAAGGCAGGGGGTTTCCGAAGCTACTTGACCATCCAACAAACATATGGAGTATACTGGCTCCCTCAGCAGTTACTGGGAACATAAAGGTCAGTACTCTCAAGACATGTGTAATTCGTTAACAGAGCAAATTTGTGTGTCATAGCTGAACACTCCATGCGGATTTACTTCGCCACTGCAAACTAATCCACTGATCGCACCCATTTCTTTTGAAATGAATTAAATTGGGTTTAAAAATGTTGCCATGTGCGACCAGGCACTAAAGGGAAGGGTATGCTTGAAAAAGTGTTAATAGACTAATAAAAGGCGGGTTGAAAAGCCTGCCATCACAGAGACATAATAATCATTCAAATAGAGATAACTGCGCACACTGTCGGACAACTTTCCACACAGACTTTCTTAGTGTTTCTAGTAGGGATCGACCGATATGGATTTTTTAGTGCCGATGCCGATTTGTTTCCATCAGCCTTAGCCGATGACCGATACGGGCTGCCAATTTTCTTGAGCCGATATTTGGAGCCAATACTGCTTTTGCTCCCTCAATTTACATCATAAAAATGTAAACCCTGCCACACTGGATTTGTTTTCAGAATCTGCTCTGCCATTTCTTTAAAAATAATAAACATAAACACAATCAGGGTCACTTCTGCAATCATCTTACATTCATATCACCCAAATTATGTGTGCAGTGTGCATCATATGGATGGGTGCACTGCATATGATTAACTGTGCAAGGGTAAAAGGCTTTCATCAACATCTACAACACAGCCTTGATGATGCATTGCTTGCTGACATATGTTAAGACAGATATAATCAGGTCATCACAAAATGTCCTTTGTCAACACATTTCAATAATTTAAGAAAACAATAAACCAGAATAGTAGCCATTGAAATAAAGTGCTTGATTTGTAATTTAAGACTGCCATGGTGCTAGTGGGGGAGGGGCAGTGGATGGTCTGCACGTGAACTGCAGCGTCTCCAGCAGCACAGAGCTGCCTGTGGACGCCTGTCTGTAAATAATGCCGGTAAAAAACTATTGGCGAACGCAGCAGCCGCGTATCGGCCAATACACACGTAAAAACGCAAATATCGGCCGGCCAATAAAATCACACGTTTGTATACGAAAAGTGACAAGTAGTTGCGATTGGAAAAAGAGATATTGACAGAAAAGGTCAAACCCTGCCTTCTTTCCCACACCTGGCCAATCTCTGTGTGAAGTGGGGGTGATTGTCGCTTTATCAGCTTCGGAGATTAACAAAAATGTCCTGACACAGCCCTCCAATTCTGACATTGGAAAGGTGTGGGCAGGCAGGTTTGATTGAAGTTGGTTCTTCAATCAATCATGGTTGGTTGAAGCATACTGACTTCTTAAGGGTCATATGTGGAAAGAGTCCTTCTGTCCCTGCCATCCAAAATATAGAATGGACAGTATTTTCTCAGTGGCATAAAACTAAATCTAAACCATCTACTCATTTTGGCCAGCATATACAGTAGCCGAGTCTGGTAACTGTCTCTTTGTGTCAGAACTCTCTGGGGTTTACTTTAATGCAAGCCTCTGCATTTGCGCTTGCACCAGATATTTCCTGGGGAAAAAAATCCTGTGGACACAGCAGACTGTTGTGAAATAAATACAGAGATGACTTCTTATCGCCAGTGATGGCTACAACATAAAAAATAAAGACCTCGAGGGTTACAATTTTGTAGTAAGGTTGACAGGCGCGGGGTTATTTAGTCGCTCTTCAGTGCTAGTTCCTGTAATAAATCATCGGCTGCTCCACACCCAAACCAAAAGCCGGTGTTTTCCATCATAAAAACTAGGCTCCGATGATATTGACTTATTTGCATTTGTTGAGGCTTGCAGAATGTAATAGTTTAGCGCTTGCAGTGTCTCAAGGGATTTCCAAATGCAATGAGCTGTGGAACATTAGAGAAAGCAAGTGTTTGGTTAAAAAGGCCATGCACGAAAGCATGAGGAATTCACAATATAATCAGTGCTTCCCCCCCTTTGGATTCCCCAGACTTGTTCACTGCACCACTCTCCCTAACAGGTCCCCAGCTTCAGCCTTCAAAATGTGCCACCTCAGGAAATACTGCAGATAAAATTACACGGCACGCACTCGAGCTGAGAATGACTCCATGACCGTGGAGATTGTATTACAGGCTCCTTTGCAAATATGTGTCTTTTTTTCCTCCTTCTCCAAGTGAGTTGTGTGCAGTCCTTTTCTCACCGGGAGAGTTTAAAGGAAAATCCTCCCCTTGGATACTCTTAAGGCAGTTACAGACCAACCAGACGGCTGACAGTCGGCAGAAAAGGCCGTTGGACTGATCAGTCTCCCCGAGTTGGTCAAAAATTGCCTCGGAACACACCGAAGCGACGAGACGTAATACGTCTCCATAACAGCAGGCGCCGCTAATCTGTATTGTCGCCCAAAAAATGAAAACCGGCAGCTGATTGGACGAACGCGTCACATGGATCTGGCTGCTGCTTCTGGATTTTTGGAACGGCCATTACTGGCTACTCATTCAGAATACAATCTCATATTGTACTAAAATAGTTCACCGATACGTGTTTCTGAAAACATTTTAAGCGAGAAATAGGCCATGCAGTTGCTGAATCTGTCTTCATTTGAGATCAACAAAGGTCAGTTTAAAAGATTTCCGTCAGATTTTGAGAGGCTTAGTCATGGTCATCCCGCTTGCCATTTCCGGGTGAGTCCCGACTGCCCTGTCTCTGACTGAGCATGTCAGGTCGGCCCAAATGAAGGTCGACAGCTCCTCCAACGGACGACGGCACAGAACACACCGAACAGACTCGAGTCACCGACCTCGCCAGACTGTTCAACGGCCGATTATCGGCTCTGTGTGTAACTGCTTTTAGTTATGCATTATGTATCACCATCCAACCAACCTATGATGTACAGTCCATTCCAGGAGTACTTTTATACAGAAGTCAACATATTCTATCTCAAAATAGGGAGCCAGTAGGGGAAATTAGAGAAATTATTTTGTTTATTGTAATTATTACGATCTTACTTCTAATGCAATTTTGTTTTATGTTTCAGACCCTTGCCTTGATAATTACACCTGATTGACATGAAAAAGATTTTAGCTTTCCTCACAAAGAAATGATGCAGCATGGCAGTCCACCTGTTATTATCCCTAATCGCCTACGACTCTTCCATTCTGCAGAGCCATTACATACGGCCGAGTTTCTCTCCAGTGTACAGTAAATAGCGTTTGAACACGTTTGACACATACCTCTCCCCTCAAGCAGCAAAAGAGTTGTAGTGTAATGTAAATGAGCCCCACATGGCTTTGCCGTGTGACTATTGCACATCCATTCGTTGCCATGCTGATGCTGAAACAGTATATCATGTCAACATCGACCTCTTGTCTTTCTCCTCTCCCTTTCAATAGCAAATTGTTTTTGTCCCGGCTAACAAACCGCTGATCAATATGAGCAGTCAATTATTATTATTATTATTTTGTTTTATAGCACCCTTGAACATTTTGAGCTATGGCATGGAAGCGATGTGAAGACAAGATGCAAGGGGAATGGAAAAGGAAAAGAAATGGAATGTTTTTGTTTCTCAATATAATATGAGAATGTGCAGTGTTTGAGCTTGCATACTTGGGAGTTTGCACTTGGCAAGCTGCATTTCCAGAGTCCAGACTTGTGAGATTGTGAGGATGCAGCACACTTTATGTGCCCTTTTGTAATTGGGACACCACCAGCTCAGCCAGATCTGATGATCAGGCTTCAACATAACTGTACACCGCCCCCAGACAAACCGATTTGGCAGCAACAAATATCAGATTTAATCTTGAAGACCAAAGTTTATCTTTCAAAAGAAATTGTATCTTCTTCTTTTTTAAACTCTATAAAGGCATAAAGCTCCCTGCTGACTCGCGCTCTGCTCTGCTCACATGCTCTGCTCACATGCTCTGGATGTAAAGCACTTTGAGTGTTCGCTAAAGGCTCATTTATGGTTGAACATAGTCTGCAGAGCCTATTCCGTAGCTTATGTAAGTGGCCTACTCAATTGTGAGGATTTATACGTGTGCGCTGTTGTGTCTGCTTTGTTCTACGGTATCTCTTGGGAGATAATATTAAGAGAATAGCAGAGCCGATACGCGTGGGGAGCGTGTGGTAGAGCGAGTGAGTGAGGGGGATTAGCTTCGGAGTGAGTACCGACTCCAGAGTCATAGCGAGAGAAACAAAGTGTCTCCCCTGTTCTTTCTGACCACGGTGGGAAATCTGGAGCAGGAAAAGTTAACCCTCTCCTTGATTTCATGTTGTTTATGGAGAAGGAGAACCAGGAAATGAGTCGGGGGAAATGCAACACTATCAAGCCACGGCCAAACGGACCAATCAGTTGTTGTGGTCTGCATCGCCGCGACATGTAGTTACATTTCTGGGGAGGTGCACATCAGGCTATGGCATAGGGTCCGTATCTATGCCTACCTACGTAGGTACCTACGGTGAAGATTCAACACAGAACCCTAACTCAAGCTTAAGACTAGAAGGGCTATATAAAGGTCATATACCATTGACCTTATGGGGTGACCGGGCGCTCCAGCTAGTGGGTCCTCATGTCCCTGAAAAAATGACAGATGTTCCAGTGGGCGTTATTTAGATAAATACACCACGTTTCAAATCTACACATTTCATTTATTCAGTTTTAAAGTTCATTCGTAACCTGTGAAACAGCCGTTGAGCAGACAATCTATTAGTACCTTCATTTAGTACCTGTTCTGGGGCTTTTGCTCATATCTCATGATCTTCATCAGGAGAGTTTGCCCAGTTGCTTTTAAGTGAGCCAACATGGCCAAGAAGTGCTTACTCTGAAGAAAAGAAAATTGTACATACAATTCGATAAGAACTGGTCAAACTCCATCTACTGATGAAGATCTTGGCATATGATCGAAAGCTCCAGAACAGCTACTAAGTGGGTTCTGCGGTGAGATTGTTTTCTCAACTGGTTGATGCCTTGTCTAAATAACACAATAGCAGTTACAGATTAAAACTTAAACTCTTACAGTTTAGGGCTGGCTCAAGTATAGGGCTGGGTATTAGGGTAGTAATAATAATATTAATAATAATAATAAATAATACCGTATCGATACACAGACGCCAAGTAAGGATCGTTTATTATATACAGTGCTGCTCATAAGTATTCATACCCATGGTCAAGTTGACTAAAAAGAGGAATAAAAAAATAATCTTTTGGAAATTGATCTTAATGCCTTAATTAAAAAATGAGGAAAAATCTGACCTTTTAAGGACACCAATTTTTTTTGTGAATGAATAATGTATTGTAAATAAATAAATGTTCTTCCTTAAAATACAGGGGCCATAATTATACATACCCCTATGTTAAATTCCCATAGAGGCAGGCAGATTTTTATTTTTAAAGGCCAGTTATTTCATGGATCAGGGATACTATGCATCCTGATAAAGTTCCCTTGGCCTTTGGAATTAAAATAGCCCCACATCATCACATACCCTTCACCATACCTAGAGATTGGCATGGTTTTATTTCAGTTAGCCTAATTGCTGGTTTGACTTGCATTGATATGGATCTTATCTCAGTTAGCTATTAGGCTAACTGAAATAAAACCATGTTCGGTCAAAAAACGTGTGCCTAAAAAAAACTACTCAAGTATGTATGCTGGAATAGTTTTCATTCAGTAGCTTTCCCTAATGCTTTGATGATTTAAATCTTGAGCTAGCAAGTCATTCCTGCTGTGTTTAATTAACTCCTCCATACAGCACTTTCACATCCACACTGTGGAGGTTGGGCAGAAGCGTTATGTTAATGTTAGTTTTTCAAAGCTTGTGTCATAACTAATTTCATACGAGTGATTTGAGAGTGAATAACTTCCACATACTCACTGACTATCTTCGCCTGTCGGAGGGGGGGAGGGGGGTGGGGGGTCTCTGCCGGCTGCGATTAACCCAAACATCTCTCTGCCTCCACCGTCGGTGTTAAATATGTTTGGTTGAACTCTGCCACCGCGGTGATGATGGCGACGCTTGAGAGTGCCACTCATAAGTCGGCTGCCAGATTCATCAATGCAAAGTCTTCAAAGCCCTCCATAATCTCGCTCCTCCATACCTCTCCTTCAGCCCTACACTCCATCCCGAACACTCCGATCCTCCTCTTCCTCACTGCTCTCCACTCCTTCCGCCCGCCTGTCCACAATGGGGTTTAGAGCCTTCAGCCATTCTGCTCCTCGCCTTTGGAACTCCCTCCCGCTATCCATCCGAACCATAGAGTCTCTACCCACCTTTCAAACCTCCCTCAAACCCACCTTTTCCAAAAGGCCTACCCCACAGGATACACTCTCCATCAAAATAATGGATAGATTGCTTTATTAGGGCCCGAGCACGAAAGTGCAAAGGAACCTATTGTTTTTCATAAGATTATTATTTTTACCAATCCCTCGTCGCGTTTTTGAGGGGGTTAGCATGCACGAAAACTCACAAAAATTTGCACACATGTCACAACTGGTGAAAATTGCAAAGTTCTGTAGTGATTGGGCTCGGGCGTTGCCAGGGGGCTCCATAGCGCCCCCTAACGTGCGTAAATTGGACAAAAGTAATAAGTTAATATACCAACTTTTGAGGGAACATAGGTCTCATCTTCAAGTCCATGGTGCTATTTTTAGAAAAAATTACAAAATTTTATAATTTCCGAAATATTGGTTTTCGTGTAAAAATCTTCATTTTACGAACACTTGTTTGAGGACTTTAGGATGCACGAAAACTCACAAAAATTGGCGCCCACATAAACACCTGGGAGCTTTGCGAGAATGTACAGCCATTTGCCCCAAACCTGTAAGCGGGCTCAATAGCGCCCCCTAATGCCTGGAAGGCCTTAACTTGGACATAGTTGCTCCGATCTTCACCAGATTTAATACCCATATTGCTGTAATCATTGCGGACATATTTCCCATTATCTTCATTAGCTCCGCCCAACCGGAAGGCGGCCATTTTTAATTATTCATTTTTCATGTGTTTTACATTCTTTCGAACTCGTCCTAGGCCGTGATTTCAATCTTCTTGAATCTTTGCAGGTAGTATCTGTTGACCCTCATGACGAAAAGTTATCCAGAGAATTTTGATAGTTGAAAAAATGCGCAAGTTACAGCAATTTCCTGTCTAAACAGGAATTTGCGTTATCTTGGCAACAATTATTTCGATTGCCCCGAAACTTGACAAGGTTGTTCGTCATGGCCGGTGTAGCATCTGTGCCAAACTTGGCGTCAGTCGACCATTAGATGGCGCTGTTTTAATTTTTTTTAATTAATCAGCAAAATATTGATATATGGGAAACCTACTCTGTCTAACTACTCCTGGGGCATGAGTCCGATCGGCACGAAAACTGGCATATAGACTTGGAGGACCCTCCTGACAAAAAGCTATCAAAAGAATTTTAATAGCTAAAACAATGCACAAGTTACAGAGGACCAACTTCCTGTAGGTGGGTGTCGAAACAGGAACGGTTGTATCTTGCACACGGCTATTCCGATGAACACAAAACTTAAGACAGTTGTTCCTCATGTGCCAATGAGGCTGTGTGCCAAATATGGCGTCAATCGGCGTTTAGATGGCGCTGTTTTCATTTTTTTAATTAATTAGCAAATTCGCTTTGAGCGAAACCTACTTTTTTTAACTCCTCCTAGAGCGTGAGTCCCATCTGCACAAAAATGTACACGGAGACTCGGTGGACCCTCATGACAAAAAAATATCAAAAGAATTTTGATAGCTAACACAATGCGCAAGTTACAGAGGACCAACTTCCTGTAGGGGGCTGTCAAAACAGGAAGTTGCGTATCTTACCAAAATTTATTCCGATCGACACCAAACATGACACAGTTGTTCAGCATAGGGGTTTGAGCATCCATACCAAATCTAGAGTGAATCGGCCATTAGATGGTGCTGTTAAAAATGTTTTTATTAATTAGCCACATCGCGATATATGGGAAACATACTTTGTCTAACTCCTCCTGGGCCGTGAGTCCAATCTGCACGAAAACTTGGATATAGATTCGGTGGACCCTCGTGACTAAAAGCTATCAAAAGAATTTTGATAGCTAAAACAATGCACAAGTTATGGAGGAATAACTTCCTGTAGGTGGCTGTTAAACCATGAACAGTTGTATCTTGGCAAAAGTTATTCCGATTTACATGAAACTTAGAATGTGTGGTCTACATGTGATGTTGCGTCTGCCAGCACCCCCGACTGCAATAAGGCGAGGGCCCGTTCATCGCTGCTTGCAGCTATAATTTTAATTTTCCATCTCAATCTTTTAAATGTTTGTTTTAATTTAATTATATTTACCCTTTTAACTGTATTTTTGCTTATTTTAACTGTAAGGTGACCTTGAGTGCTATGAAAGGCGCCCATGAATAAAATGTATTATTATTATTATTATTATTATTATTATTATTAAGTCCTTCTGAATAGCATGGCATCCAAAGAGAGAAAATTGGGGAATACAAGATGCAAGCCTTTCACATATTTCAATGCTTTTTGTTGTATTCATTCAAACCGCAACAGAAAGAGGGGGAAAAAAAAAAATCTTTTTTCTCTTTCGTTTCTCGTTTCTCAATCAAAAAGAAATGCAATTTTACATAATTTTGGACATTTATTTTGACCATATCTTTGTCTAAAACATTGGAGAAGCTAAAGCAGATAATTAGCAAGTTTTGTCTTTTTGAGTAGTATTTATTTATTTAAGAAGTCCACTTGGGACCAACTGCAATCATTAGATCTGAGAAAAGTCCAGGGTTCAACGCTAAGGTTTTTTTTCACTTGTCTGGTCAGGCAGGTAAAAAAAATTCTACTTGCCCAACGTCAATTTGTACTGGCCCCTAGTCTGACAAGCCAGACCCACATCCAGATGTTGGGTCTGGGAACTCACCATTGACAGGGCTCAATGCGAGCGGCGGGATAAACTGTTGTCTTTCAAATTCCCTCTGCACGTAATAGGATAGCTCTACAACCAACCAGAGCAACGAAGAAGGTAGAGGAGCTAGTTGATAGATTAAACTTTTGCCGTATCTGGTCGGCAAAACTCCGAACACATCTTCCTTTTTTAAGAATGACTTCAGTGCCGTTCTTTGTTCTTTTCTCAAAGAAAAGCTTAACTCCAAGTCTTCCTGAAGACTGCTGTTCCCAGCAGCAGCAGCCATAAGCCCCGCCCACCGACTCTATACACGATGTGATTGGCCTGACCAGAGTTTGTTTTTTCCAGCTCGCAAGCCAACGGAGAGTTCCTAGACCCCCCTGGCTGCAAATTACATTTGCTGTCGCTAGGGTGCGTCCAGATTTTTTAGGCTAACTGGCCCCTATAAAAACGTCCAAAAATATCGGAAAATAAATGTCAAACTTAATAAAAAAAAACATTAAAAATCCCATAAAAAAGCACCAAATGGAAACAAAAACGACAAAAAAAGTAAAACATTGAAAGCATCAAAACAGCAAATTCAAATTAAATGATTAAGATACAATGACGCAAGTAGGTTGTCACATTTACTTGCCCAAAGTGGCGTTTAACTTGTCCCTGGCCATCGGGCAACCCTCATTGTTGAACCCTCAAAGTTAGTTAGTTAGTTAGTTAGTTAGTTAGTTAGTTAGTTTTGATGCTCACGTTGATTTTACATTCATTCGGCTTAGAGGGTGCCCAAAAGGGCTTGGGTGCTGCGCCTAAGCCTTATAACGGTAGAAAAAACCCTTGCTTCTTAACAAACCAAGAAGAAAAGAAATATTTAAGGTCATAGAAGCACTTGTACTCGCAGTCTACGGAAAGTTGTGGAAAAAGCATGGAAACGTACAGTACATCCATCAAACCACTGTAAAAAAGTCAAAAGTTGAACCATTTAGAGTGTAAGCTTCATCATCATCTGTAAATAAGGTAGAGATGGCACTCTCTGCATGGAGAGAGGATAACAGCAGCATTCACAGCTGACTGAGTGACCGGAAAGTATAACACCTGGCCGCCGGATCCTTGTTGGCAAATCATCAAGGACATGCTGGACATGCTGGGCATCAGTGGGACCGGGAGGAGCTGTAGTATGTGAATCACCTTCCAAATTCAATGGGGACCCATATTTGGCAATTTGGGGGCAGTTCAAAGTCAGGCACTTCAGCAATAGAATTGTCAAAATCTTGATTTTGGAGCTGGGTTTTCTATTTGGAGTTGGGTTTTCTCCATAAATCTCTTCTGAAATGAACACTTAACCAGGGAGAAATCTGACCTCGCTATGGTCTATTCATTAAACCCTTTTTTATGTGCCTGCCCAGTGTGGAAATGTTCCAAACAGCTCCCTGAAAGCATGAGGGCTGAGACAGGACCACGATCAGCTGCTAAATTAATGATGTGATACATATCATTCCTTTATCCGACATGCCCTTTTGACATCATTATCAATTCATGATAGTGTGGTTTTTAAAAAAAAATAGAAAAGAAAAAGAAAATGCAAATATTGTATTGATCTTGCATGACAGGACTCATTCCTGTGTTCAGGAGCTCATTAGAAAACCAATGAGGTATTCAGTGTATATACACTTACACTTACAGATTGAGTTTACATTATAGGTGTGTGTGTGTGTGTGTGTGTGTGTGTGTGTAAGACTGTGATTATATATAACACAGATCTTCTCTCTCCTGTTTCAGAATCCAGAAAGAGCTTGCAGAGATAACCTTGGACCCGCCGCCAAATTGCAGGTAGGAGCCTGTTAATTGTGTGTTTTTAAAAGGGCTATTCTCCCCCGACACCTGAGGCACTTTTGTGTGTGTGTGTGTGTGTGTGTGTGAGCTGTGTGACTGGATTGTGCCGGCTCAATGAGTCACATGAAAAGCATAGGTAGATTATTGTGCTGTATTTGCACCACTGTTTGCTCAGGCTGAAGCCTAATAAATGGACCTTGTAGGCAGTCTGAAGCATGAATAAAAGGAAAAATAAAATATAATTATATCTGTGCCATTGACCTGATTGACAGTGTTTACCATTAGGATCACTGTATCAACAGCGTTGTGTTTGCTCACGCTTCCCCGAGGGTGGGATAGGCACTGTGCCGTGGCACCACCGGTTTGCATGGTTTTATTTTCCTCCCAAGCGTGGTGAAAGACAGCGTTACGCTCATGCCAATCGAGATCTGAGTAAGAGCTTTCATTGTGTGCGGGGTTTTGTAGAGTCAGCATTTGGTATTCTTCTCAAACTGACTTGACTTTTGGGAGCAGCGTTAGAGGTGGAGGTAACGGTGAGCAGCGCACGCAGCAAGTTCCTGAAGTCCAGGCATTTCCTGTGGGGCTGAGAAAGCCGGGAAAGTCATTGATGCATGGAAGCTCTCAGGCATGTAGGCCACAGCTGGGTTTAGTCGCTCCAAATATTTCTACCCGATGCAAAAGAGTTGGGACACACCGACCCGGCGTTTTCTCTTCCAGTACCAATCCTGATACCTGATCTTTTTATGGTTTTTCAAGGCCAATACCGATTATTAGTAGTTAATGAAACCGATATTTGATTTTCTCCATATCGCACAGCTCTAATTCAAAGCTTTATTTTTGGGAAGACCGTAAGAATACACCTCAAGTGAACATCTATTGTTTTTATGGTTTACTGAAAGATTTGTTTCTCTTCTTTTGTAATTTTTGAAAAACAAATGCTACATGTTCAGCACCTGCTGGCTCACTATGTTAACTCATCAAAACGATGTAACATCGTGAAAGCCATTCCCCCCCTTTTGAAAAGTTTGTATCTGCAGACAGCTCCATGAATGGAGGTTGAGCCTCTCACCTGTCACAATAGAACAATTCCTCAACCACTCTGCTTGCAGTGTTAATGCACAGCCACAGTGTATTTTTTAGCAGTGACAGAACACCTGATATTATTATTAGGTACTATATCTATCACAATCGGAGCGATCTCCTTGGCACGCTGCAGTTCTGTTTGTCGGCTCTCCGATCTCAAAGACGAGGCTAATCTGGCCGAAGCAAGCCTTTATGTTTCCTGACAAAGGGCCAAACAGCAGAGGGGGGAAAAGAAATTTCACAGACAGACGTTTGTATAGAAAATGACATTTTTGTGTAAAGGGAGGCTTCCTTGAAGAATGTCCACGCTGAAAGGAGCCCTCGTGAAAGAATGAAAGGCGCTTGGCTACAGTCGGGAGACCTCAGTCATATGTGAAAAATTATACTCAGGCCGCTCCAGTGTATTTCAGCGGCAGGCAGGAGATATGAGCTCGGGGTGGGGGGGGGGGTGCGGCGCTACTTGAAATGTAGATTCCTGTATTCATATGCCCCTTGGGGTATTTGCCTCACTCTAACTGCTCCTGAATCCCCACCAAGGCTGTCACATCCCCCGGTGTTTGATTTACCCTATACGTTTCACCACAACGATCCCGATTCAGCCCGTTGTGTTGTACGATAAGCACTCTGTCAGCATTAAAAACCTTCCTACGAGATAAATTCCCTTTTAAATTGTACTGTACCTCCTCACGCACTGTCTGTCTGTCTGTCTGTCTGTCTGTCTGTCTGTCTGTCTGTCTGTCTGTCTGTCTGTCTGTCTGTCTGTCTGAACAAAAGGCTCCACGTCTCCCCGGCCCTTTTCCTCACCTACTAATTGATCCGACAGTGTTAAATAGGCTGTGTTCGCTGAAAGACATCAGATGTGAGGGGTTGTGAGCGGACGCTGTGATGCAGCTCATTACCCAACAGGCTTCAGCTCCTTTCTTCCCCCCCCCCCCCCTGCCAGAATAAAGCACAGCTCATGATCACAGCTGCTCCTACAAACATCCTCTCTGACTCCTTTTCTGCATTGCCTTTCCTCAGGAAAAGGAATGGTTGTGTAATAATAATAATAATAATAATAATAATAATAATAATAATAATAATAAGTTTATTTGATATAGCACCTTTTACAGACAAATTCACTAAGTGCTGCACATGATAAAAATGGTTAGCGTACAGTAAGACCCAAACAGTAAATGAGCAAGCAAAAGAGAAATAAAATACCAATGGAAATAAAAGATTAAAACAACTTAAAAACCCAAAGTTACAAACATGAGACAAAAGCGAGTTTAAACTCTTTTTTTAAAAGCATCAACCGAGACTGCAGAATGTAAAGTCCTCTGGCGCCAATGTGACGTCAAAATGACGGAGATCTCGCTGGTGCGCCAGGATTTAAAGTGCACGACCACTCTTATTTTTTTTCAGCGGTGCACGACAAAGCGGAAACAGGAAGTGTGGACGAGTTTGAGGGCAACCGGAAGCCAGGACTCTCAGAGTGACTGTAAAGGAAGTTACAGACCAACCAGACGGCTGACCATCGGCAGAAAAGGCAGTCGGACTAATCAGTCTCCCCGAGTCGGTCAAAAAATTGCCTCGGAACACACTAAAGAGACGAGACGTAATACGTCTCCATAACAGCAGGCGGCGCTAATCTGTATTGTCGCCCAAAAAATTAAAACCGGCAGCTGATTGGACAAACGCGTCACATGGATCTGGCTGCTGCTTCCGGATTTTGGATTTTTCGAACGGCCATTACTGGCTACTCATTCAGAATACAATCTCATATTGTACTAAAATAGTTCACCGATATGTGTTTCTGAAAACATTTTAAACGAGAAATAGGCCATGCAGTTGCTGAATCTGTCTTCATTTCAGATCAACAAAGGTCAGTTTAAAAGATTTTCGTCAGATTTTGAGAGGCTTAGTCATGGTCATCCCGCTTGCCATTTCCAGGTGAGTCCCGACTGCCCTGTCTCCGACTGAACACGTCAGGTCGGCCAAAATGAAGGCTGACAGCTCCTCCAGCGGACAACGGCACGGAACACACCGAACAGACTCGAGTCACTGACCTCGCCAGACTGTCCGATGGCCGATTATCGGCCCGGTGTGTAACTGCTTTAAGTCTCTCTTGTAAACTTACTGGGTTAAGATGAGTTATTTTATGGTGAATGAAAGGCTTGATCCCAACAAGTAGCTCATCCAATCAAATCGAAGCATTGACGTCAATGCTGCTGCCAGTTCTGCCGTTGTTTACCTTTTTCTTCTTCTTCCGGTCCGTAGAAATAGCAAAGTCGGTAGCCTTTCCTCATTAGCGCCACCTCTGTTCAGGAGAAGACTGCAACTAGTGTCGCGACCACCACGCGCGAGTATAAATAGTTACGGCGCTCCCATGACGTCAAACTGGCGCATGACAGGTCGGGTACGGTGAGTATACTGGACGCCTTAGACAATAGGAAGGGCGTTCCACAGAGTCGGAGCCACCGCTTCAAAGGAACGGTCACCTTTTAGTTTTTAAAGGAGTGCGTGGGATCACCAGTAATCCCTGGTCAGAAGACCTGAGGGACCTGTTAGTAATGTAAGGATGGAGCAGGTCAGAGATATAAACAGGTGCATGACCATGCAAAGCTTTATAAGTCAGAACAAGAACTTTAAATTGGATCCTGAACTTGAAAGGAAGCCAATGTAACATGGATAAAGTGGGAGTGATGTGCGACATCCTGCTGGACCTAGTGTAGTCCCTCTCAGGGAGGAAAATAAAACCCCTTTAACTTGAACTAAGACAGTATGCCTTGTTTACATATCGATTGGCTTTTTAAAAGGACTAGTAAACTAGTTTTCTTTGGAGCCGTATGAGGAAATATTTTTCATCATTCTTTTTAATCATCTTTGTCACCCTGCCAGAGAGTAATTAATTGAATGTGACAAGCACTCTGGAAGGGTATGTAAATAGCCCTCACACCAGACACATTATATCAGTCCGGTGCTTGGTTGGCCTTCGTGTGTGTGTGTGTGTGTGTGTGTGTGTGTGTGTGTGTGTAATAATTACCATATCCTTTCATGATAGTCCTGGCAGCATTTTGATAAGAATCCCCCATCGGCTGAGGGGAAACAATGTGTGGATTCCAAGGGGGAATTGGCCATTCTCTCTCTCTCGCTCTCTCTCTCTCTCGCTCTCTCGCTCTCTCGCTCTCTCGCTCTCTCTCTCTCTCTCTCTCTCTCCTTCCTTCTTAATCGCAGCTAGACTTTGTGTGTTCCAGAGGTATATCCCTGAAGATCTTAAGAAATGAAAGCAATAAGGCAGAAGAAAGTGTTGCTGCGGAATGGGTTGGATGAGAGAAATGTAAATCCATCCCTGTCTATTGAGTTGTAGATATGATTGACTCAAACCCAACTCGGTTTTCATTGTCTGCCGTGGAGCGCTGATTCACTTTCTCAAGGGACGGCGATCGACGCGTCAAAACAGGCAAAAAACAGCCCAGCAATTTTATTAATCTGTCATTTGCTGCAGATTCAGCCCTGAGCGTTCCATAACACCAGTCTGACCTGAGGTAGACACCCACTTTCTCTGGTCGTGAGCAGTGGTGGAATGTAACGGAGTACATTTACTCAAGTACTGTACTTAAGTACAAATTTTGAGGTACTTTAATTTATTTCAATTAAATGTTATTTATAGTATCAAATCATAACAAAAGTTATCTCAAGACACTTTACAGAGGTCTAGACCACACTCTATAATTTACCCGACATACCGGACAATTCCAGTAATTCCCCCAAGAGCAAGCATTTAGTGTGACAGTGGTAGCATGCTAACGCTAATGCTAGCATGCTACCTCGTTCTCAATAGCAAAGCACTGCTACAACACACACAAGTTCACCATAATCTACAAAAGAACTACTTACATGTGCGCTCTCATTTAGAAGTCTCCCAGCTAATCCTGCCTTGTAACTGACCGAAGTTGTAGAAACAGCCTTTCTTTTACTGTCTATGGAGCTAGCTAGCTGACATGATCTACATCTGAGCTACTGCGCATGTGCAAGTGCAATCAAAGATAGTACAGAAGAAGAAGAAGAAAAGAGGTCTCAGTCTGTAGCTAAAACAGAGACCAGCTGAAAAGAGGATCTGCAGCAGTGAGAGAGAGCGGTGCAGTACAACAAAAATATGGTGTTTTTCGAAAATTAAACCATGTAAACCTATTCTGGTACAACCTTAAAATACAATTATGAACCTGAAAATGAGCATAATATGGCTGCTTTAAGCAAAAAGGATCTGAATACTTCTTCCACCGCTGGTCGTGAGTCATACACTCATGACTTGGCAAATAAGTCTTTCAAAGGCAGTGATGTATCCCAGTGTTCCCACCACTGAGTAGGTGTAGTACAGTTTCCTTAAAGAGACACTAATCCTCAGAGTTTCATCATTCTGCTGTTCAGTGGAGTTCTTTAAGTGTCTCGAATAGTCTCATTGTTGTTTCAGAGTCAACAATAACTGTGGACAGGAGTAACATTCTGTTATCACTCTGACACCAAACCTGGTGGCTCACCTGCTTGAGCGTGCGCTCTTATATACGAAAGGCTCAGTCCTTACCAAAGTGGCCCGGGTTCGACTCCGACCCGTGGCCCTTTGCTGCATGTAGTCCCCCTTCTCTCTCTTCCCCCCCCTTTCCTGTCAAAATCTTAGGCTGTACTAAACAAAGGCTAAAGAAAAGCCCAAAAATCGATTAATCTACAGTTTATTTCTATACTAATTGGTTGATTGTGTATAAATTGTCAGAAAATAGAGAAAAATGCACATCACATTTACCGAGAGTCCAAGGTAGACATCTTCATATGTCTTGTTTTGTCCGACTTACAGTCCAAAACCCCAAAATATTCAATATACTATCATTTATAAAAAGGGAAAGCAAATAGTTCCTATTTTTGCTCGATAAATGACTTTAACAATTAATTGACCATCAAAATAGTAGCTGATTTTTCTGACAAATTACGCTGGATGGCCGTCATTTTAAGCCGGATGTCCGTCACCTTCTGCTTTCTTTGTGTTGGTGTTCTAACCTCCGGTGGATTTCTGAGGACTATGGTTAACTGCTCCTCAGATCTCTGCAGGGATCTCTGTCCATCGTTTTAGCCTGAAATGACAACTGGCAGCAGCAGAGAGTAGAAGAGATTTAGTTTAAGTTTGAATGCAACAGCGTGATAGCTCACGGAGATTGTGGCAAATCTGGTTGGTTTAACTGAAAGACTAAACGCCCACATTCAGCTGATGACAATGCAGCTGCATACAAGTCTTCCTGAAAGAATTTACGCTGAGCTTCATTAAACCAGAGCACGATTTTCTCCCATCCGGGAATGCTGTGTGGACTAGCCAGACCTTCCTCTGCAGCGCTGTGTGCATTGGCCTCTCAGTCTCGCTGCTGCTGTTGGCCAGCCCGGCTCCTTTCCCTTTGTCACTCGGTTGACAGTTCATTTAGTATACATGCGGACATACTTTCAGAGAAAGGAAAACGTCAATTAACTCAGGAAACGCTGAACTTTCCATGGAGTCTGTCTGCCTCCACATGTCCCCATACTGACCACCCAAGTCCCTGTTTCCCTTCTGCTTCGAGCCCTATGACGCAGGCAGGCCACACCCACCCCCCAGTCAGGTGGTCAATGAGCTAACCACTAGTATGTGTGAAGCTTTTGGGTTCAGAGAAGAGGCGGGATCTCTGAAGTGCTGCCCCAAAGGAGGGTGATTATCAAAAGCATGTAATGTAAAGAAAAAACTGTTACGAGGCAGGGTTACAGGAAAAAAAATCAGTATTCATAAGTCCTGATAGTTCATATTTTGTTTCAGTATATTTATAATATATATACATTTATAATCTCTTTTTGTATGAAAGAAAAATCCAATGAATTATTCATTTTTGTCCAAAAGTCCCATCTGGTTATTGCAAGAAAGGGCTGGAGATGTTTTCTGGTCTTGCCAGCTGGACAGTGGAAAGTAGTTTGACTTTGAGTCAAGCTTTCTTCATGCTGCTTTTTCTCTCTCCAGGATTAACAGAGAACTTCTGTTTAAGTAAAAGCCAGAAAAGATGTTTCATTGTTGTTGATGTTGTTGTTGGTGAGGTGATTCTCCTCATGCATCTCTCTCATAACTTTATGTTTTGTGGGAAGCATCAGGCTACATTTACATTGCTACTTTTTTGTTTTTAGGCGGAGTTCTGAGCCAAAAGCGATCTCCGTGCATACAAGTGTTTTAAGCTCGAACTAATCTCCGTTTAAACTAACCGCATATCTCATCAACATTCTCGTACACTGGGCATGCACTTGCCGGGGTAAACAGGAGGCAGGTGTATACTCCGCTGTTGCTGGTAGTTGCCATGGTAATGTTAGTAGCTTATTCTCAGAGAATGAGACGCCATGACCAATTGGACCCAATCGGGCGGCGAAGAAACGTTGGCGTCAGTGTCGGTGTTGCCAAAGGTCTCCGTTTCCGGCTGTTGAGACTGCAACACAACCCCGCATATTCCAAACCAAAACGGGTCAGAAGTGTTTCCAAATGTCTCCAATTGACCCTTCGCTAAGCCACGCCCGAAAACAAGGCCAATCGTGGCTTAGCAACCGTAACTAGGCGCGGGAGGTCTGTCAAGCTTTCGAGCGAGGGAAACACCGTACGCCGAAGCGTTGTGCAAATCCGATACCCGGTATCCTAAAAGTTTGGACGGGGTGATGGAATTTTTTCCCTTCCCGAAACCTAAAACCCAAGTAGGCTGGATCAAGCAGTGTGGGAGGCCCCATTCACAACTAGCTAAATGTCGACAGTATTAACAAAAACACATACGTTTGCTCCAAGGCAAGAACACGCTAATGTTAGCTAGCTAGCTCAGCACAGCATTGCTTGGAAATAATGACGGTTCTTTGTTCATAATGCATGTATTTGGACAAAGGACAAAACAAACCTATGTGTTAAATAACAGATGTGTAGCCACTCCATCGTTTTCATGCTAATCGAATGTGTTTGGAGCTTGAAACAAGCTAGCGGACCGCTGATTAGCTTACAACGCTAGTATTCGAGGCAAAGTAAAAACAAATTGCTATTTATACCACTAAAAAGGCTCAAAATATCACCACACTTCAACGGTAGCATAATGAGGGTCCCTAAATGTTAACCGAAGCATTGAGAACTTTGTAAATGTACAGACAGTTTATTAAAAAGATAGATTATAAAGTCGCCTGTCGCGTTCTCGTATACAGGCGGCCATCCTTCTTGGGAGCTACGGTCTTTCTAAACTATCTTTTTAATACACTGTCTGTACACTTACAAAGTTCTCAATGCTTCGGTTAACATCTAGGGACCCTCATTATGCTACCGTTGAAGTGTGGTGATATTTTGAGCCTTTTTAGTGGTATAAATAGCGATTTATTTTTACTTTCCCTGTGCCCCGAATACTAGCCTTGTAAGCTAATCAGCGGTCCGCGCTAGCTTGTTTCAAGCTCCAAACACATTAGATTAACATGAAAACATGTCCCAGAGAGCGATCGAGTGGGTACACATCTGTTATTAACCCATCCTTAAGATGATTAAAGGCAAGACGGAGGCTCACTGACATACTTTAAAATATATTTCAGCATTTTGTTAATCGTTAAAAATATAAGCACGAGAATGTTATCATTGCAAAGTGTTCAAGCTAATGTTTTGCGTTTATTCCACAAGATTTATGGATAAGCTGTTTGATTTATAATTATTAGATTATTTTCAAATGTCACTTACCCTGCTGTGCATGAACATAGCTGTTCCTCAATTTGTGTGTTTCCCATTTGAATGGTCAACCTATGAGGCGGCTCACATTATTGCATGACCTATAGGCTTTAGCTTCAATTTTGATGTAATTATTCTCTAATGGGTTGCATATTATGTTGTGGATATATCCCTCGAATGCATACTGCAGTCCCTTTTGTCTTGCTCTCTCAGATATTTCACCTGTTCGCCAAAAATTTCTAATTATCTCCTTGGGAATGTCTGACACCGGTGCATACATACTGTAATAGACGTGCCAGGCACGAAAGCTTGTCAGGCGTAGCAACAGTAACTAAGGAGGGTGGGGCTTAGCGAAGGGTCAATTTAGGGGCTCTGAAATGCCAGAGCAGTGTGAATGTGAGGTGTGAAAGTAGCAAATCTGGAATCTTGCTCCTTATGACATCATAAGGAGCAAGGTTACCTCCCCTTTTTCTGCTTTGCCCGCCCAGAGAATTTGGCCCACCCATGAGAGAGAGAGACATCATGGCTTTCAAACGAGCAAAGTGGCAGTTGGTCAAGGCAACACCCCCACTCTCCACCTTGCCCCCCCTCTCTCCTCCTCAACAGCTACAAACACAGAAATGGCACATACTAAGGAAAGCGCATTGTGGGACTGGCTCTAGTGGCTGTAATTCTGCACCAAGGCTGAATTTTGGGAAAGAGACTTCAGATACAGTATTAGGGGACCACTAAGGTCTATATAAAAGAGACTTCAGATACAGTATTAGGGGACCACTAAGGTCTATATAAAAGAGACTTCAGATACAGTATTAGTGGACCACTAAGGTCTATATAAAAGAGACTTCAGATACAGTATTAGGGGACCACTAAGGTCTATATAAAAGAGACTTCAGATACAGTATTAGTGGACCACTGAGGTCTATATAAAAGCATCCAAAGAGCACCATGTCATGGGACCTTTAAACCAAAACGTAGCAATGTAAATGTAGCCTCAGTTTCTAAGTGGCTGTTACAGAGACCTGTAATACATCAAAGTCATGAATAGGAGTCCTATATCAGTATCATATATAAAGCTTTCTAGTCTGCTCAAGTGTCTAATGCTGCCACACGACAACATTCCAAAATGTCAGTGACATGGACGATGAATTACCTTCCTCTCACTTTGCCGTCTGTAGTCTCTCAGTGATTGACAGAGGAACAATTAGAGCAGGATGTTATTGACTCCGGCGCTGTGCTGCCTGTCAGCTCCTTTCCAGCCATAATAAATATAAAATAAATACAAATGGAGCTTTTACTACAGAGATGATAAATCCAAAAGCCAACAAAGTGTTGCCGACATGTTAGAACCAATGAAAAAAACATTTTATCCACGGACTGTGAGACGTCTTTCACCAAACGCCATTCAAGATTATTTTTCAAAACGGGGACTTCATGGATTAAGAGGCTTTGTTAGACACTTCTTTGACTTAAATCAGCAATTTGGAATCACTTATAACTGGATATAACACACGCTCTTTTTAAGAGAGTCCTGAAAACACAATCCATTTATAAAGTGGTGAAATAAAATGCATTCCAAGAACACACTTGCCATCATAAAAACATTCCCAAATATGTCACTAGGACTGCACCGATCTTATCCTTTCTTTCCCCAGATTCCAATACCTAAAAAATCAGAGCATCTGTTAAAACCAAGCACAGATCCAGTACCAGTTCTCCTTATTCTCCGAATCGAACAACAGCAAACGTGTCGGACTTAAATCATTCTTCTATGTGTAAGGTAATATGACGCTGTAACTTACTAGAGACATTTATACATCAACATCCTTGTGCATAATTACAATGCATCTACTTCTTCATGGCAGACACGGCATCATGTTCAACTTGTGTAACGCACACGATTACTGGTGTGTACAGCAGCTGTGAACAGAGTCGCTGCTGCACTCACTGTCCTCTGTGTGTCCACAGCACAGCTGAGGCAAAAGACACTGTTCACTTTCATTACAGGCTTCTGCTCTTCATCTCAATTCCCCCCCCCACTGAACCAAGCATGATCTGCCATAATGGAGCTTCTTTGTAGTGTTTTTGATCTTCAGTCGCTAGGGATGTAACGATAAACTCAATTCACAATTCGATGCGATTCACGATTTTAAGTTCACAATACGATTTTCTCACGAGTTTTTTAATACGGTCAAATTTAAACTATTTATTTAAAATATGATAACAATAACGTATACCAATAACCTATTTCACCAGTCAGTTGCTGTTAAATGAACAAAAAGAAGAAACACTAGAGGACAGAAGGGGGATTATCAGTAACATTGAATGCACCATGAGTTTATGGACTGGAATTGAACGCAGCATTACGTGTTGTGAAATGTTTGTTTAAAGCACTTGAATAAGCAATTCATGTTGTTTAGTTTAAAACAGTCTAAAGGAAATGTTAAATTATAGTGTGGTTAAAACTCACTATTTAACTTATTTACAGTACTTGATTTACAGCTAACGTGAAAAATGCACACAACCTTATTCGTTCAACAGTAATTTAGTAGTACTACGAACCGTCACAGGAAGTGCTTTTATTTTGAAGTAGCCTACACGGAAGTTGTCTGTTGTGTACCCTCGCGAGCTTGTGTGAGGAGATGAACGTGAGACGCTAGATGCAAAAATGTCCATCATGCTTAAGTTTGTTCCTTTTCTTGTCTGCAGCATATTGAACAGTAAAATGTTCACAGTAAAAGATAAGAGTTTTTGGTCGTCATTTGAAGCCACTACACTACATTAAGTCCTGTTCCAGTGAAGCCGGGGTGGCTTGTGGCCCGGACGTAAAATGGTTGCCCCGCAACCAAAAGATCAATCCCAGGCTCCTCCGGCCACTTGTCAAAGTGTACCTGAGCAAGACACTGACCCCCAAGTTGCTCCCCGGATGCTGTATGTATAGCTGTCCACTGCTCCTAATACTTAGGATGGGTTAAATGCAGTAATGGAATTGCACTACATTTTACTATGTGTATGTGACGATTAAGAATAAAGTTTGATCCTTTTGAAATACAGACACACTTTACAGCGTTTAACTGTCAGCATTTTTACCGTGTTTAAACCAGCTAACTTACTAGCCAACAGTAGGCTAACATTACATGCTGTGTAATGTTAACTACTGTCAAGCCCTAGGCCATAAAAATTCATTTAATTTTTTTTTATCTCAACCAGTTGTAATCTTTATACATTTGTATTGATTATTAACCGATTCATGATGCATCGTTACATCACTTTGGGCTGGATCCGAATATTTGAATATTTGTTCGATGGGTAGGTATTTGATTTTCAATTTTGGGATTCGAATATTCGTTATATTCGCTAGCCGGTGGCTAAATAATAGCAGCGCTATGTCGTCTTATCTCAGCTAGGAACGGAGAATAGTTGAGTTACAAGCGAGCAGTCTGATGTGTGTAGAGGTCTGTATTAGAGGTGCAACGATGAATCGATGAATCGATTAGTTGTCAACTATAAAATTAATCGGCAACTATTTTGATAATCGATTAATCATTTGAGTCATTTTTTTATTAAAAAAAAATAAGATTTCTCTGACGTCAGCTTGTTAAATGTGAATATCTTCTAGTTCCTTCTCTCCTTTGTGACAGTAAACTGAATATCTTTGAGTTTTGGACAAAACAAGACATTTGAGGACGTCATCTTAGGCTTTGGAAAACACTGATCCACATTTTTCACCATGTTTTGACATTTTTATAGATCAAACAACTAATCGATTAATCGAGAAAATAATCGACAGATTAATCGACTATGAAAATAATCGCTAGTTGCAGCCCTAGTCTGTATGGTTATACTGTAGCAGCCTGGTGTCGTTTTCAGTACGTTAGTTACGGCCGTGTATAATGCCAATACAGTAAGGCGCTGGCTGGCTGAACATTCATTCACAAACACTGGCTCGGTCGCTTGTCAGACAGTCTGGCAAAAATGCAGGTCTTTCCATTTATTTTGAATGCCTGCAGCAAAATGTTGAGACCAATTCCACTTTTGGAGAAATACTACGGTGGAGAAAAATATTTGCTGTTGAAGTACCGAAGCTTGAAAAATGGTATTCGGTACAGCCCTACGTCCCTACCAGTCGCTAAACCTTTTTAAACCAGTTTTGACCTTGGGACCAAAGTTCTTCCCGTCTGTCTGTTTTCTTGTGTTTGTCTGGAATCCCCATTATACAAAAAGTAGATCCGACCAGGCAATCTGATTGGTCAACTAGACAATTAGAAGGTGATCAAATCAGCACGACGGCACTCCCAGAGCCGTTTGAGCGCACCAAGTATCATTTAAAGTATTACTGTGCCATTTGCATGTCAACATTAAAGAGTCAAATCAAAAACAGCTTTTTATTCATGAAAATAAGTCACAAACCACAGTGGAACATGCAGACGCTCTCCAACATATTTATATAAAGTGATCCATCGGAATAAACGCTGTGGAGTTACCTGTTAATGGAAATGTTTAGCTCACATCAGCTATGCCAGTGTCACGGCGCTATGTTAAAAATAACTCCTACATGTAAAGGTTGCAGATATATAGTAGCTAAATGTGTCAATAGAAAACTATTTTTTTTCAGTAGATGTCTTAGTTACAACAAGATTGGGCTGTAACTTAAGTGTATCAACCGAGGTATGCAGGCTGAGAGAACATGACTAATGTCTGAGAGACCCTTTAGTTTTTTGACGATTACTCCCATTCCTTTGATTAGTATTGTAATGCAACAAATACTTCTTTACTTCTTCTTCTCAACTTTCCCTTGACTACATTTCCTAAATAAAATGTATACTTTTACTCCACTACATTTCCCCTAAGCATCTTTGTTACTCGTTACTACAAAATAGCAGAGTGTACATGTGAACATATCAGAAGTCAGTTTGTTAGACTGCAAAAAAGCCTTTTGGCGAATCATTTCTCCTAGATTGCAAGTTTATGCACGCTCCATTCCAGTTGGTGACGTAATGCCTGTTTGCCGAAGAAGAGGAGGAGGCATAATAACGGAGCGTCATGGAAACACCTGCTGCAGGCTCTGCCGCCAATGTCAGCAGAGCCGCTGACGACAGTGGTGAATGGGGTGGTGACGAAGATAACGTTGCACACCGTGGCCGTATTTGCAAAAAAAATGTTTTGGTACGTTGGAGTGAAAGATTCTTCCTCACACAACAAATATACTTCTGTTTCTGTTTTTCTCTTTGTTGATGAAGTTCATAATCAGTTTTTTTTTACTTTTCCTTCTAATACTTTTTTATTTATATAATTTATTATTAGAAAAATACTTTTGATATTTAAATATCAGATACTTTAAAGTGCTCATAATATGCTTTTTGGCTTTTCCTCTTTCCTTTATTGTGTTATATATCTTTGTTGTGCACGTTATAGGTTTACAATGTGAAAAAGCCCAAAGTCCACCCCAAAGGGACTTACCATCTCCAACAGAAAACACTGTTCACAAACTGCTCCAAACAGCTCTATTGTAGTCCAGCCTTTACTTCAGAGACAAACGTGGTCACTTTGGAACACGTTATAATGCTCGCCTAGCTGCTAGCGCCCTCATACTCTGCTTCTGAGTGGCTAGTAGTCCTTACCTAGCTACTGTCAGGGCACGCCCTCATACTCTGCTTCTGACTGGCTAGTAGTCCTTACCTAGCTACTGTCAGGGCACGCCCTCATACTCTGCTTTTGACTGGCTAGTAGTCCTTACCTAGGTACTGTCAGGGCACGCCCTCATACTCTGCTTCTGACTGGCTAGTAGTCCTTACCTAGGTACTGTCAGGGCACGCCCTCATACTCTGCTTCTGACTGGCTAGTAGTCCTTACCTATGTACTGTCAGGGCCCTCATACTCTGCTTCTGACTGGCTAGTAGTCCTTACCTATGTACTGTCAGGGCACGCCCTCATACTCTGCTTCTGACTGGCTAGTAGTCCTTACCTAGCTACTGAGTAGAGCTGGGGGTAAACGATTATTTATTAAACGATTAATCGGGCGATTATTTTATCGATTAGTCGACTAATCTAATGACTAATTGGACGATTAATATAACGATTATTTTTCTGTTGCTCGATTAATAAAAACCATAATGTATCTCAAATAAATACCAAAAAATTCTTAATATATTTTATTAAACAATTTTGCACAGCAAAAAATCTTCTGCTTTACACAAAATAAAATAATTATTTTACTGTTATACAAAATGAAAGGCCAGCCTGTTTACTCTTTTACAGTACCAACATAACTCTCTTGTTCAAAAAAATCAAGTTGTAGTGCAAAAAAGAAAAACACTGCAGTGAACAGTACAGACATTCCTGAGAGTGTTTAACACAACATAACAGTCCCAACATAAAACCTGATGCATAATCAAACTGACTCTCTTAACTGCTATTCTGTAGGTTTACATGCTAATGCCGCTGTGCACTTTGGTGGTGCTAGGCTAACCAACGCATCTTGGCTCTCTGTGCAGTTTGTTCGTGCTAGGTTAGTAGCTAACGTTCACGTTAGCTAACGTTAGCTACTATAGATAACTGTGTTCTGCAGCCGTAAGCTAGCTACCATTCAAGCCAACATTAGATGATAACTAACGTTAGCTAAACACAGCTGTCTAGGCGCCAGTAGCTAGCTAACGTTAACTACTAACCTAGCACGAACAAACTGCACGGAGAGCTAAGATAGTTAGCTAGCACCACCTAAGTGCGCAGGCTACACAACACACTACACAAACATGAAATTAATTTAGCTAACGTTAGTACTTGGGACTATATTTGAAGTATTCCCATACCTTCGATGATTAAGGGCGAGCTGTTTTTTTAGGACTTTTTCTTTTCATGAGGCTTTTTGCAGGGCTTTGTTGGGAATTCTGTGAGGAGGTTGCTGTTTCCTGCAATGTTTTGGTCTCCCACATGTGTGTGTGGCGAAGCGTCGACGCAAAAATACGACGTCGGCGTAATTTTGACGTAGACGTCATTGACGCGTCGCTGCAGGCCTACTACTGAGCATGTGCGACTCCCAACAAAGATGGAACAGAAGTGAGATGTCTCACTCTGTAGCTAAAACAGAGAGCTCAACACACAGGGTGAAAAGAGGAGCTGCAGTAATGTGAAGTACAACAACAATTTGGTGTTTTTTGAAAATGAAACCATGTAAACCTATTCTGATATAACCTCTAAATACAATTATGAACCTGAAAATGACCATAATATGAGGTCTTTAAGACTTTTACTCAGGTAACATTCTAAAAGGTCATTTTCTGGTAAGACACTTGCACTTTTACTCAAGTATTGCTTTTAAGTACTTTATACAAGACTGCATTTAATGAGGAAATCAGCAGACCCTTTATTTATGAGGCACACAATACCAGCAAGAAGTCCTGCCAAGTTCAGTATATGAAACAAACCAGCTGGAAGACTTATATTTAGCTATAAATGCGGCTTCTTATCTGTGGACCAGTCCCTTTCCTCTGCAATGTTGGGGTCAGGTTGAAGTGGTCTGGCCTGTAGTTCAAGTCTGCAGTCCAGCCCTGCAGCATCCCAGCCAGCTACTGTAACTACAGTGGTCCTGTCAGATAAATGGGAGGAGGAGGTCCAGTTTGTTATTAGGAAAAACATCCCGTGGAGAAACAGCTGGCCAGTGGGCACACCAGCTGTTCAGCCAGCTACTCACCGCTCCAACTAAAAGCTGCATTTGTTCATACACAGACACTGAGAGGAGGGACCATTCAGTTAAACTGTGATCACCACGACGACTAAAATCTGGATAAAATGATGAGGGCTCTGTTAGAAAGCAGTTTGTGTAAGGTCCTTGGTGACAAGGGGTTTAAATCACCAAGTTGTATCACAATATTATATTGATTCTTTGGACAACGATACGATATTTGCGGTTATCTTAAAGTCTGACATGACACAGTTTTGATTCGATTCAATTCAGGGGCCTGCGATTGATATGAGATATCATATGTCTGTTTAGTACATTATATTATATACAGTTAGATTTATATCAACCCCAAAAATTTCTTTTAAATGAGTTTTATAGCTGAGCTATTCAAGCATTTAAATTAATTAATAAAATAAAACAAACTAGTACTCGTTGCATCCCTTTTTCTTTCTTTCTTTTTTTCTTTATTTGTTTTTATGTAGCATCCTGTTGCTGTTATTCTTTGAGGGGGGGCCCTTTGTTACAAATAAGCACACCATTATAAGATGTAAAGATGTGTTACTGTGTTAAAAATTCAATAAACAGAGATGTACAAAGATGTTTTTAGTAAAAAGAATAAATATAAAGTGGGAATCTAAAATAAAGGAGCATCTTACAGATATGTATCGACACTTTTACTTTGCATCGATAGTATTGGATCATTGAATCGAGATATATATATATATATAATCTCATTCCAGATTGATGTATTGTTACACCCCTATTGCAGTGTTTTCCCTAGGTTTGTGAAAGACTTAGGTCCGAGTATTTGGCAGGGGTTTAGTGGTCTTTTCCTAAAAAAAAGTGACGTTTTTCAATAAAAAAAACAAATGCAATTTGACATCATATTGGACCATTATTATTACCATATCTGTGTCTAAAATGTTGGCAAAGCTAGAGCAGATAATAAATGAATTACACTCAAAAAAAGTAAAGACAAAACTTGCTAAAGAAGTCCAACTACAATCATTAGATCTGAGAAAAGTCTTTTAGTTAGTTTGATGTTTTTTTCACTGTTTTTGGCGCTTTTTTGCCGCATTTCACATTCATTCAGCTCAGGTACTGCCAAAACACCTAAGACTTCAAATGGCAGGGAAACCCCTGCTATTGGTGACGAGTTATTTACCTCAGTGTGTTTGGCTCACGGGGAACGGTGCTGAGGCTGTGGTTTACTGCTAAGAAATACCACAAGCGTAGGCGCTCACTGGTTACGGGAGTGGATTAGAATAACAACACGCTGTCATATGATAACCATACAGTCTGAAATGATGAACCAAGGTCGATGTATCTCTCTGCTTTTGTCGCCACTGATCTCAGTGCATGAAGCACATGTCATGAGTTTTAAAATAGCTGAAATATGTCCACAACACGGTAGTTTTACCACAGGTATCTATCCTCATTTGAGCTCAAGGTTGCAGCTCTGGAGACGTTATTGACAAAACAGACACTCTACCCTCCCTCGCCTGTGTAATATTAGAAAGCAGTCATGCTGTTAGTGCCGTTAGCTTTGAAAGCACACGGTTGACTTAGTGCGTGTCACTTGATAGCTGCTGTCAAAAACTATGAGCAATATTTCTTACATTTTTCTTAAGAACAACTCTGTGATATTTAAACTTTGACTCACTTCTTGACTGAAGGGCTTCCCCAGCTTTAACCATTGGGCCAATAGTATGTGGACTCTTACACAGACTTCAGTGATGATGTTTATGGTGTGGACTAGGCCCTTATTTCCAATTGCAGAAAACGTAATGCTACAGTGCACACTGATATTTTAGACAATAGTTGTAAACAAATGGTTTGAACTTGACAGGGCTGCACACACCGATTATTTTCTGGGTAAATGGATTAGTTGTTTGGTCTCTAAAATGTCATAAAATGGTGAAAAATGTGGATCAGTGTTTCCCAAATGCCCAAGACGACGTCCTCAAATGTCTTGTTTTGTCCACAACTCAGAGTATCAAGATAGTTGGTGATTAATTTAATAGTTGACAACTAATCGATACGTGTTTGCAGCTCTATTTTCCAAGGAAGGTTCAATGTAAGAGCAACTGGACTTGGTTAAGATTCTTGCAGACGTTTCGTCTCTCATCCCAGAGACTTCCTCAGTTCTCCTTGGATACTTAAAGTGAGACTATCTCGATGTTTACAGACAGATGCACACAAGCACACACAAGTGGACTATTCATTCCAGTGACTCTATCAGGGATTATGGAGTTGTACATCTAATGGGGCATTTACTACAGTAAGGGGCTGTTTAGGGCCAATTTGTTCTGCTGTGAAGGATTTGAACACGCTGTAGATATCATGATCTGTCAAATCACTTCAGATTTGTGCAGTGATGCCTGCTACATGGGTAGAAATCCAGGGGATTTGGACCCCAAAAACGTTTGAAAAACGAAGAATAATATGGGAAGTTGAGCGGAGAGTGACGGAGAGAGAGAGGCACCCATCTGCTTCAGAGAGGAAACAGAGGAGGCCCCCCTGCAGGGAGACGCCACTATGGAAATACTAATTATTCTCCATCTCTTCAGCCAGCTTTGCTCTCCCACTGGCTGACCAGACTGATCTCACTAAGTGGCGTATGTATGACACGCCAATTCGTAGGCCATTTTGGCGTGTTATCAAGACGCATAATTGTTTTTTAGCGTGTTTATCAACGCCGTTTGGCCTCTATTGACCTACATTACATGTGTTTTATCAACGTAGCGAATTATTTGAAAAGTATGCAAGTCATGTGTGTTTATTACTACATATCACACCCTGTATGATACATATCACACCCTGTATGATTTTATCATAATACTACATATCACATCCTGTATGATACATATCACACCCTGTATGATTTTATCATAATACTACATATCACATCCTAGGTGATACATATCACACCCTGTATGATTTTATCACATTACTACATATCACACCCTGTATGATTTTATCACATTACTACATATCACACCCTGTATGATTTTATCATAATACTACATATCACATCCTGTATGATACATATCACAACCTGTATGATTTTATCATATTACTACATATCACATCCTGTATGATACATATCACACCCTGTATAATTTTATCATAATACTACATATCACATCCTGTATGATTTTATCTGAAGACTGACAGACCAACTGACCCCGACTGGAACAGACGTCAGGCCCAGATCTTATTCAGATGTCAAGTGTGTCGCCTTAGGCTACATTTACATTGCTACATTTTGGTTTAAAAACATATATCTTTTGCTACGTTTCCCCCTCTCATTCCCCCTGCTCTGACGTTTCCCCCTCTCATTCCCCCTGCTCTGACGTTTCCCCCTCTCATTCCCCCTGCTCTGACGTTTCCCCCTCTCATTCCCCCTGCTCTGACGTTCCCCCCTCTCATTCCCCCTGCTCTGACGTTTCCCCCTCTCGTTTCCCCTGCTCTGACATTCTCCCCTCTCATTCCCCCCTGCTCTGGCGTTTCCGAGCCCCTAAACTCGAGACATTAGGAAACACTTCTGACCTGTTTTGGTTTGGAATCTGCGGGGTTGTGTTGCAGTCTCAACGGCCGCAAACGGACGCCAACATTTTACCGCCTGATTGGGTCTTATCGGTCTCGACATCTCGGTCTCTGAGAGTAAGCTACTTACGTTACCATGGCAACTACCAGCAACAGGCATGCATACATGCTGCCTCATGTTTATGCCCAGTATACCAGAATGTTGATGAGATGTGAGGTTTGGGCGTGTTAGTTTAAACAGAGATTAGTTCTTCTACTGGAGATAAAAACACTTGTGTGCACGGAGATCACTTTTGGCTCAAAACTCAAACGCTAAAAAACCAAAACATAGCAATGTAAACGTAGCCTAAGAAGTTTATCCCTCTGGTGATTATCCCACCTGCAGTGCAGCAGTAGGGGATTTTTTTTCCACACACATCAGCCACTGACTGAATTTGTTTCCTTATTTTCTGAACTCAGACTATGTTCACACTTGGCGTCTTTTTTGACAAGAAAAAGTTGACTAGAGCGCTTTTGTAATATAAGAAAAAGCTCCAGTTTTGGTTCCAAAAAGCAGCCGAGAGCGTCCTTTGTTGCTATAACAACAGCTACTGCTACAGTATCCTAGCTATAGCGCTATGTGGAGCGGTGCTAACGTTAGATAAAACAAAGAGATGGAGCGAGCTAGAGAAAGAACAGAGAGAGAGAGGTGCTAATGCTAACGTTAGATAAAACAAAGTGGTGGAGCGAGCTAGAGAAAGAACAGAGAGAGAGAGAGAGGGGGGTGCTAATGCTAACATTAGATAAAACAAAGTGAGTTCCCTGTACAGGGAGTACCCGGTCATACCGTATCGCTGGGCTCCGACTACATTTTTTCTTGTTGTTATGGAAACAACAAGTCTGGCTACTCCGCTTGTCATTGGTCGGCTGTCAAAAAAAACGCTTGACGTAGGGCGTTTTTTTCTAGAAAAGTTGAACTTTTTTCAACTTCAAAGACGCCCCGAGCTGCAAAAAAGAAGTTGCCGGTGGCGTTTAAAAAAGCGCTCACGACTTTTTTGAAATCGCGGTTTACTCCGTAGGATTAAAATGTAAAACAGACACTGGCAGCTTAATAAAAGACGCCAAGTTTGAACATAGCCTCAGAAGGTTTTATCATTTTCTAGACTTTGGCGCACTGCTCCAAATAATTGCTGTGAAGTGTTTGATGGGGGGCTATGTAGATGGCAGTGTGCTGTGTTCGTAGTAAATAAGATGGCCTGTATATTACCGACAGGGCTTCCGTAAGGTGAGCAGTGCTGGGCAACGATCCTGCTGTTGGTACTCCATTCATTATGCACAAAAATGCCCAGTTCTCCTCCTCTGGTCTTGCCGGAGTTCTTGTCTCGATCCTGCCGGTAGCTAGCTCGGCCTGCTAGCTGCCAACGACAATCCACGGAGCGCCCGGTCTGGTTATGTCCTCCGGGATGTTATGAGGCGCCTGGAAGGCTCTCGTAACGGCTGTGTTGTATCGTAGTCCTATATTGATTAGTTCAGTGTGGCTGTACTTGATTAACCCTTGTGTTGTCCTCGGGTCAAATTTGACCCGTTTTCAAAGTTTTTATATCAGAAATTTGGGTTTCTTAACAACCAAATTTCCCCAAAATAACTTGGAAGCATGCATGGACGTTGTATGGAACCCAGACAACATATACTTCCATGCATCCATGTTCTTCGCAGGTAAAATGAATGATTACATCCACTGAATTTTGGTTGATTTATTTAATTTCATAGCATTTGATTTCAAAACAGCATCCTATAATGTCATTTAAATTAGGTTTATTTACCATGAATAAAAAAAAAGTGTTGAAAAGAGGGACAAAACCACAAAAAAAATAAATGCCAAAAGCATAGAAAAATGGACACAAAAAGCGCTTTTTTCAATTTTGACCCAGAATGACAAGTTCATGGACGATGGTGAAGAGAACACAAGGGTTAAATATACACCAACAGGAGAGCCAGTAGCCGCTGCACAATTGCGCGCCGCCATCTTTGTCGACATTAGTGAATGTGTAGCATTCCAATGCGTGTTTTGATGTGTTTTTTTCTAAGTTATTTAAATACTCGATAATGTCAATTTGCACATCGTTAACACAACAATGACGATATTATCGTAGACGATACATATCGCCCACCCCTACTGCTGAGCTCGAACATGATGAAGCTCATCTGGTCATCATCAGTGCCGAAGATGCTAGATGATGGTCGCCTCACTTATTGAATACGTGGTTTCCCCCTTAATAATATTATATTTAAGATTTAATTTCTTCCGTCAGTGGAGGTGTATTATGACTTTTACCAATCTTTTCAGTATGAGCTCCTACGACTGACATACTGTTTGCCCCTCCACACTAGTTAAAAGGTGAAGGGCTACGTATGTCAGAGGCAACAAAGTTAAGACCATCAATTTCAAAGAAAAGCGTTAATATGAATGGGATAGTTTGGATATTTTAAAGTGTGTTGTATGAGGTACTCTCTGTAGTAATAGTAATCTATAGTCTACGGAAGAGGAGTGGGGCCACGTGAGAAAATGTATTTGAGTTCTGGGTTAAAAGTCAGAATTCTGAGTCTAAAATAAGAAATCTGAGAAAAAAAAGTCAGATAATTGTAAAAAGAAGTCTGAAATCTGAAGAAAAAAAATCAGACTTTATCTCAGAATTCTGAGTTTAAATTCTGACTTTAAACTCAGAACCCAAATATATTTTTCACATGTGGCCCTAATCCTCTTTCATAATAGTCAGTGCGTTACAGATGACGGTTTTCAGAAGCAGACATGAGTCCCGATACGGAAGCTAAGCAATGTACGACTGTGGACACAGGGGCAGCAGCTAAATGTATTTTAGACACCTAAAAAAAGGCCCACTTAAAAAAACATCAGTATCTGTTAAAGTGCACGCCATATCTAGAATATTTTCAAGGCTATACTTTGCTTTACGACGGGGAACTGAAGCTGTTAATACCCAGCTCTCTACAAAGCCACCAGCCTCTTTTGACAAAAACAGTTCTTTTACCTGCTGGTCTAGAATATTACTGCGGCGTTTTTGGAGTCTGTGATCAAACACAAAAGGAGGGTGCTCTTGTCCTGTTTGTGTGTCGTAAGGAGGGGAAAGCATTCTTCCCGTGTCATCCGGTCATCAAACTCCCCTGTGCAGCAAACGTTCTTTTTGTAGCCTGTTTTTTCAAACTCAGTCTGTGGCCTGCTTGAAACCCCTACCATACTCCTAGAAATAATCAAAAGAAGCGTATGTATTGGCTGTGTTCAGAGAGGCCCAGATATTGACATACTGCTATTACTGATTCTACAGCACAGCTTCCTCGCCTGTTTCTGCTGCTCCATCCTCATTCCTTTCCTCCATTCATTTGTCTGCAGTTTGCTACAGCTGACTAAGCCTGTCTCTGCAGTGGTGTGTGTGTGGGTGTGTGCGCGCATGTGTGTGTGTGTGTGTGGGTGTGTGTGTGTCTGTGAAGTCATCATCAGTGTGCGTATATCAGCTTTGCACATCGTGTCTCTGTGTTGGATAAATGATTAGCCTCTCATTAGATATGCCGTCCTGTTCTGTAGAGGAAGGACTGCAGTATCCTCCAACAGCGCCACTCAGTCTCTTACAGATAGAGAGGCAGTTACATATTCTGTCTATCTACACACACACACACACACACACACACACACACACACACACACACACTATTCAAACATATTGCACTCACATAAATGTACCACTTCCTCTCATATGCTTTAAGAGGAAACTTCATTCATGTCGGATACATAGAAACCCACTTTGACTTCCTGAGCATTACCCATTTAGACTACACGGATACCACCAGCCATAATTGGACTTTTATGAAAGGGGCTCTTGCAGACATGTCGTCCCCTTCTGATATGATGGTTTCTCCCTGAGTGCAGCTACTGTACACACCCACTGTCTGAATGAATGGAGTCACCCATTTCATTAGTTTTTGATATTTTGTAGTTCCATCAGTCTAGATTGAGGTGTACTGTAGTCTTTCAGGACCAGGGCTTGGTATCGCCACTGATTTCCCAAATTGATTTGATTCCGATTCACAGGGTACCGGTTCATTTGCGTTCAAGATTTAATGCCGATTTGGGATATTTCAGTTGCAAAACCAATTTTGCTGAGATGTGAAAGAGATTCTACAATTGTACAAAGTTCCCTCTAACCTGCTGCATTATTACAAGTATTAATGTTTACATATAGAATTGACCCCAAAGCAGTTACATTAATGTACTTTTTATTGAACATGAACACACAATAAAGTGCAGCTCTACAGACTCTACATTCAGTAAAGTTTTAAAATACGGTAGCCTAACTTTGGAGCGTTATTTAAGCCTCTTCCCGACAAGCTAGCATGACATAGTTGGTACCAATGGATTCCTTAGGCCTTCTAGGTCTTGTTTCATATGATACAGACAAAGATTGATGCTGAATTGTATGAATCGAAATTGGATCATTCAAATGAAAGTCGATTTAAATCGGAAAATCGTATTTTATTTTTTTAAACCCATCCCTATTCAGGACTGTGTAAATGCTGTTTCAGAGGGCTGCAATAATACACCTCAGACTGAGAAAAACTTTTTTAGATCCCTGGTGTGAAAATGTTCATAATTAAAATAATGTGGCACAAAAAGGATCCAGAGGTAGAGTATCGGTGAGCCCTGGCATCACCGTGGGCATCCACACACTACAAATAACTATCATGCTACGTATGTGAACGTGTATATGGTGTGTATGGCCTCCATTTTTGGCAACTGCATGGCTGCTCTTGGGAGCTCAATGATGCACTACATTTGATTTGTCATATTAACTTTTCTAAGGAAAGTTGTGCGACAAAGTGATATATTCTATATTTTTCTAGTTTTTGCAAGTTCCCGCAATTTCATCGCATAAAATTGCATAAATATCCCGCATATTCCATCGCATTTTTTAAGAAAACGTGCCGCATAATTAAGGATTTTTGCCCGCAACAATCACAAAAAAACTCTGGAAGGACTGTAATGTAACAAAATGCGCAGTGGTAACAATGTCTCCGTTCTCGGCTGAGATGGACAGAACAGCGCTGCATTCATTTCAGCCTGCATGTACATTTTTTCAGGGTTCATTTTATTTCATTTTTTTAATTATTTCTTGAAGATTCAGCTATTAAAGTTTTGAAGGAAAAAGAAAACAAAAAACCCAACTATTTTCAATTCCCAGAATAAAAAAATCAAATACCTACCCAACGAACGAATATCCGAACAGTCAAATATTCTCCTCCTCAGTATGATTATAAAATTGCTACACATGGTTTTCATCGACAAATTCAAGCAGTCAGATGTATATGAACTCCCCTTTTTATTGTATCTGTTCTTAAAAAAGACATTTCCTGAAGGTAGCTGAGTCTAAACACAGCAGACAACAGACAAAAAAGGGCAGAAAATCAGCAACCAACATCAGTAGGCAATAATCGATTATGGTCTGTCACCGCATCTATGCAGAATCGTCCAGTTCCACATCGCGACGCATCGATGGAATGATTAATTTCTTCTTTTTTTATTATTTTTTTGGGCTTTTCCGCCTTCATTTGACAGGACAGCTAGGTGAGAAAGGGGAGAGAGGGGGGACATGCAGGAAATCATCACAGGTCGGATTCAAACCCTGCACCTCTGCATTGTGGCATTAACCTCTCAGCATATGTGCGCCTGCTCTACCCGCTGAGCCAACCCAGCCACAGAATGATTAATTTCAACAACCCTAGTAAACACGGTTGAAAAACTGAGATTCCTCCCTCCCTCCAAAGGCTCTGCAGTCGTCCCCTCTCACCCAAGCCGCCGCGCTGCAAACATAATGAGAAACCGAGTTAGTGTGAGTAATAGAACATCAGCTCTTCTGATCTGTAGAGGAGCGGCTGAGTTGTGTGTGTGTGTGTGTGTGTGTGTGTGTGTGTGTGTGTGTGTGTGTGTTTGGTTAGTAGCCAGAGTCCCCTGTCATCACAGAGATAGGGCAGATAGCTGACAGAAACAGTCCTGGGCGTCTCTTTATCTGCCCGTGTTGTTACAGCTTAACTCAACCAACCAGTTGTGAGAGAAGGGAAGATAAGGCGAGCTTTGCTCCACTGACACCATCATGCGTCGTCACGGCTGATACTGCCACAGAAATGTGTGGCCTCAGGAAAACCTGGTGTGTTGTTGTCTCTGTCTCCTCTCTTTGCAGGTCAAGGGTCAATTATTGATGTCTGAAAGACAAATGCATAAACGGTTCTTCAGGTTCCACTGCCCCTGGCCTTTTGTTGTTCAAAACCTTGTTTCAGAATCGATCTCGGTAATTAATGTGTCTCTCATTTCTGTTAAATATATGCGTACTTGTTTGCTATACAGACAGACACTTTTATATGTCCATTCATTGTTTTTCATTTTTATATTCAACATGTTACATTGGGGCTGTCCATTTTAGTTTCATTTCTGTTTGGATGCACAGAAAGTTTAATGCAGTTGAACAGACAGATTCATGATTATATTTAGGTGTTTAGAGTCAGAGTAGAGCGTGTTCTTATTTTTTCTATAAAGCAGCAGTGCCACTAATAGCTCAGCAATGTTTTGCTGTACTTCTGCTTAGGGCTGCACAATTAATCGAAAATGAATCATGATCACGATGTGGGCTTCCCACAGTACAATGACCGTTTTAAAATTCAAGCCAGGGTTTCACCCAGTGCATTGCCTGCCGGACCTAACCATCAGTGGCCAGTTAATCTAAGGCATTTGATGCAAAGATGTGTACCAAAAGTACAGGTGTGAAACCTCCACGGTCTGGACCAAACGCCCAAAATATGGCCCGACCATAAGAGGTAGTCTTGGTCCGGATCAAGCTGAATCATGGTCCGGTTCGTTTCTAGTGTGAAAGCATTTTTTGAATGGTTAAAAAAATTGCGATACCAGAGAGAGGATACGAGAGGACGGGGAAGCCCGTCTGCAAACCGATCAATTACAAGTATCGGGAGACACGGCATTTATTAGTGCGCTTGCATAACTGCAGCGTGAACCCAAAACTAACTGGATCCAAATGTAACAAAAACATAAACCTCGGTTCAGACCTTGGTTCGGCCTTTCAAGTGTGAAAAGGCCCTAAATCACTAGTATATTATCTTTACAATCGATTAATAACTCTGCAAAGTTCCCTTTTAACAATCCAAAACCATCTAAAAGACATGCTTCAGAGTTTAGTCCATTTTCTGACAGATCAATGTGGATGCCCTGTCAGAAAATGACTTGTTTTCTGGTTTTTGAAAAGTAGTTAAACTGAGTGAATGAGCCTGGGTTACATTAGATTTAAAACGGCAGTGTAAAGTGAAAGAGTTCCGATTTAAAAGGACTGAAACCTAAAAGTGGGAATTTCGATCGCAGCTTTTGAGTCTCAAGTGTTTCTCTAACATTTGAAAGCAGTGGGTTGTTTTTGGACTACAACCATCATTCTGTCTTCTTTAACTGGTGAATGTTGGTCTGCTCCCATGGAGATCCCACAGCTCCCACTTGGTTCCCTCTGTTTATTTTCCATTTCTCATACCCAGCCAGCGTTCTCTAAACTGCAGTGCTGCTGAATCAATAGTGCAGCGAGAGCCAGGCTGCGCCCACAGACTCCACTGTAGCACACACTTCACAGCCGCCTTAAAATCCGACCCGTAATGTGTTTCAGTTAGCAGACCACGGCAGGCGTGGGAAATTATCTATATATATATATTTTTTATCACTCAGGCATTGTGTTCCTAATCATCCCCCTCTCCTCAGGCAGCTCTGATCCCTCTCCGCTGTCTATCTGAACAGTATCTGTCGCTCTTATCATCAACTTACCGAAAAGTGTTTTCAGTCACTCAGTCGCCTCAGCTGTCCTCGCTGCACACACGTCTGCCCTTGATGCGATTAATTAAGCGCTCAGTGCAAAGATAGCTGGGGTTTCAAGGCAGTTTTTACTGCGGCAAGCCGACTGTAGGTCACCTGCCCGCCAGATGCAGCACTACGGAGCCTGTGGGAGCCATTCACGCTACTGGCCTTCCCGTCATGATACCAGTCACTGCACTGGCAAGGCCTCCGAGCTAGCACTAAATCAAAGAGTGTGTTTCATAGGAGACCACAGGGGCAAGTGGCAGATTCCCCATACCTCGCCTGATCATCCTCCACACAGTAAATCTCGGGTTAATTGTCTCCATGCATGCCTCAGTCGGTTTTCCAGCTGATGTGGCTGTGCGAGCTGTTGAATTCTTAATGTGCCCTTTTGTGGTCAGCTTTCAACAGCTATCACCTTCAAGGCTGGGCTCCTAATGGGGAGGGGTGGAGGGGGTGTTTTCCCTTTTTACTTTCAAGGCAGTTCAACAGGGGGAAAAAAAACATTAATGCTGTTTTAAGAAGAGCTAATGGATGAGCGTAAATCATCGCTGGGTGGATCCTTTGGTCCTTTCCTGAGTCTCCACTCCGCTGTTAGGACATGTAACCCCTTCCCTGCAGGGGTGAGGGGGTCAGCTCCCGCCCCCGAGGGCTCCTGTGTGGGTAAACAGTGAAATCTTGGCACCAGGACAAACAGTTCCAATGCAGAGATAGGCTACGGTGAGATTCCATTACTGTTTTGGCAGGGAGCTGTGCACAGACAGCCAGGCTGAGGCCGTGGCCTCAGCAGCCACCACTCACACACACACACACACACACACACACACACACACACACACACACACACACACACACACACACACACACACACACACATATGAGAGGCCGTATAGGAAATAATTCATACTTGGTCTCACATACAACACCATAACCTCACATATACACCATTATACTCTCATATATATACCATTATACTCTTGCACATAAACTGGCATAACCTTTTACATGCACAGTCAAACTTTCCTTTATTTACTATCATACTCTCTTATACAGATTGCTATTATCTCTTACACAAACAGAAATACCCTGTTATATGCCTGATATGACAATATATGTAAGAGAGACAAATAGTATGTGTGAAACAGAATGATAGTATATATAAGTAAGATTAATAGTCTATGTGAATAAGAATAATTATATGTAAGAACCATAATTACTGTGTAAATGTAAGAGAATAACAGTATGTGCAAGAGAGAATACTTGCTTATGTGAGAGAGTTTGATTGAAACGGAAGGCAGTTTGATTGAAAAGGAAATAGTACTAAATTCTCAGTTCCTGATTGGCTTATACATGAAGAAGAATAGTTAACGGCCCACCTTCCCTTTCAAGACGAGACATGACATGACAAGATGGCAGACAGCGGACGGCTTAATGAAGCCATTGGACTCATTAATAACTTTTTGAATACTCCAAATGCTGTGACGTCATTGTCAGAAATGTTGGATCAACAACGACAGCCATCCACAGGGGCTATTTCTAACGCTAACGTTGACGATGAAATGCGCCGGCTCTTCAGACCTGGATCAGGTGCATCAACGAGCGGCAGCAGTAGTACTCTGCCAGGAGCTAGTCTTAATGCTAGCCAAGTGATGCAACCCCGATATCAAACTCAGCAGTATTTCGGTGGATGGACTTCAAAGTCAAGGAAGAGGTGAGTTTAACGTTACTTATTAAGGTAAAATTATTTCTGTAGCCGGGGGTATTGTTTTATTGAAGCCACCGATTTTTCCTGCTTCTTAGCTAAGTTAGCTGTAACGTTAATAAGGCAATGAACGTGTTAAAAAGTAGACATTCTCATGGCGATTGCCTTAACGTTAATTTCGTTTCAACATTAAGCTAGCTACCGTACATTGATGTGTGCCCCCATTTGGAATACCTGATAACTCAACTCATTTAACGTTAGCTAGCTAACGTTAGTTAGCTAGCTAAAGCGTGACATTGACAATGGATACACCCGTAACAGCTGTAAAACAGTTTACCGGTATTATTTTAGTTAACGTAATATTTACCACGAGTTGCTTAGCTATTTAACGTTGTTTTTGCATTCGCGTTGGACCGCGCTGGACTCACATCCTAAAACTTTTGTGGTGGACTCAAAATATAAAAAATCCTGTATAATATGCCATGCTATTAATACTTTAGCTAGTAAAGTGACATTTACTTGGTCTAACTACCCAACAGTAGCTCACTGACAGGAATTGCATTTCCTGCTGTGGATCTATAAATGCATGCCATGTGTTAGGGACTGTCTCATCTGCTCACTTCTCTCGCCTTTGGGAGGAGGACGCTGGATGTGGCGCGTTATCATTGTCTGCAGAGGCAAATGGATAGTCTGTGATTACAGGGCAGAACACTGGAAAAGGCTTTTGAGATTTATGATCAGAAATGAACTGCATCTGTATGAAAGAGCGTTTCACGGTGAAACAGTCCCGCAGCTTAAATCTGTGTCCGTGATCGCTTTTTTGTCACCTCTTTAAACCACCTTGTTACCTGCAAATCAGCACCCTCACCAGTTAATCCCACACACTTTACCATCAAAAAAGGTCTAGTATGATGATATGATTGCGGGACTACTGCTACTACCAATAATAATAATAATAATAATAATAATAATTATTATTATTATTATTATTATTATTATTATTATTATTATTATTATTATAATTATAATGATTGCAATGCCAATTATGACATTCTTTGTGCATTATTTTTTAGGTCTACTACCCAGAATCACCCTACCTTCAACAAGGATGTTGTATTGTTACCTCATCCAGCATGGAGTGAAGTTTGCAAGCATAAAACCAGAAGAAGGCTTCATGAAAGTGGCTGTATTTTAAGTGCCTTTGAAATGAGAAAAATGTGGGACTGCAGGACGGTTATTGCAGAGATTAGGGAAGCATTCAAGGACAGAATTCCTGAGGATGTCGGGTATTGTTGAAATATTCTGAATATACATGGGTTAATTGACACATAATTGTTTTGAAATTAAATTTTTTCTTGTTTTTCCATTTTTTCCCCAGTATTGAACTTTTGATGCCATGTGGAAACAAATTGGTTTCACCGAAGTTGCGCGAAGGACAGGAACTGAATGGCTTTATGATTCACAAAGTATTCAGATCAAAGGCTGTGTACATTAGACAATCAACCATCCTTCCAGTTCCTGTAAGCTTTAAACAAATAATAATTGTAAAGAGGAGATTTTTGCTCGGTTTGGAGCGCACAGTTTTCATGGTTTGGTCAATTTGTTTAGCCCCTTTATTTTTTGATTACATTTTTTGTCATTTCCTTTTTCCTTTTTTGTGTTTGTTTTGTTTTTAGTTTAACAGTTCCGATTCAGAGGACAGTTGTGTAGAAGTTGACACGTCATCAGCGAATGACCCAGCTACCACTACCAATCAGACCAACAATTTTATGACTACAAGGGCTAGGGGAGCGCAACTTGCATCAACACAGCAGGTTTCTAGGTATCCTTTCACAAGGAGAGCCAGAGCGAACCAGCTCTCTGCATCACAGCAAGGGTCCAGTGACACCATGACCAGACCGAACCAGCTCTCTACATCACAGCAAGGGTCCAGTGACACCATGACCACACCGAACCAGCACGTGGAAAATGTTGCCACTGTTAACCAGATTCAATCAGCCAGCAATGATGACTGTGCAACCTACCTTTCGATCATGGGTTCCATCTCAGATTTGTCTTCTGATGACGAGGAATTAAGCCAAGCTATCATGGCCAGTCTCGAGAGTCATGTGTAAGTGACTGAGTAGTATGACATTGTTAAATGAGTAGATGTTATGAGTTAACTTCATGCTATTCTGCAGAAATTGAAGTAAATGAAGTTTTGGGCTGAACGATTAATTGCATTTGCAATAATATCGCGATATGTTAAAACGCAATTTCCTAATCGCAAAGGCTGCAATTTGGTCACATGACCCGCGAGAGCAAATCAGTCTGCACTCCGCAGAGAAAGCATCAACTTGGCACGCTAACGTTACGTCATACCTTGAGCACATTTCTGTCATTCAAACAACTCTGAGTTGTAGTTTAAAACTTTTACAGCCATTTTAATAAAATGAAGGGTTTTATTCGGGCTCGAGTCCATACATGCAGTTAATGAATACAGGCACACAGAACTCAAGGCTCGGTAGGCAACGATTAGCTCTGATTAGCGGTTAGCTCACTTTTCAGTTATAAAAATATGGAGTGGAGGAGCTGCCACTGAGAGGGGTAACAACCAGACTGATTAATGACGTTCGGGGAGCTTTCACAGCAGCATGCCCGCAGTGTTTCAACGGTTTTATTAGTACAGTTAAAGGAGAATTCCGGCCAATTTTTACATTAATCTTGATCGCTATAAACATGCGTGTACTTTCAATTGAAAAAAATCCGACCCGAATCGGTGCAGGCAACACGGAGAAGCTGAAGCTATGTGTATGAGCGTCCCCTGAGCTAAAAAGGCAGTTGTCGGGTCAAGTTTTAGAGTGCCTTTGTGCCTCTTAACAGACATAAAATGCATATATATATATATATATATATATATATATATATATATAGTCTAGTAAAGAAGACTGTTTAAAAAGTGCAATCCACATGTTTACGTATGTTTATTACAGTAAATACTAATTAAATAATCTAAATACTACTAAGTGTGGTAAAGCCACATATTTGTTTTTATATTTCTGCAATCTGCACTTTAGTTTGTGATTAGTTTCTGACTTTCATATGAATGTTTACACCAGGCTTGGTCAGTGCTCAATATACTACTGTGACTGAAGTAGTTAAATAAAAGATGTCATTCATATAAATTCATGCATCACCAAATTTCATCATCACATACAGGCCTGGCCTCCAGGAAAGAACAGTTTGTTTAATCTAATCTTGTGTTGTTCATACTATACAATGATTTATTGCTTGTCGTAGTAGATTATTTAGTAAAAATCGTTCAGCCCTACAAAAAATTCTTACAGGCATCACCTGTATTGATTCATGAAACCTTCTGTCTATATAGTGCTGGTACAGATAACCCTCTAAAGCGACAATATTGCCCTGCAAAAAAAAGTAGTACTAACATATATGATGGCAAGAAAAAGGCAAGGTTTGGGTCATTATGTTGCTGTACGATCAAGCTGCCCAACTGGTCTCTTTTTTTAATTAATTGCCTTTTTCTTGTGGTTATATGGATATTGTTAAGAAATTAGTTGGCAGTGATAGTTAAAATTTTTTTTAAAAAAAAGTGATTTTCCACTAGTACCATCCTTGAGTTAACTGCTGCGGCTTTTGGTTTTCTCTAAAAGGTATGCTCTTGTTCATGAGAATTTTTTTTTTTCTCTTTCAACAGGACATCTGAATGCACTAACACTAAATCAGCGCAGGATGTACTCCTCAGTCTTGCATCCCAAATTGTCAGTAACCAAAAATGCAGATTCAACATCAATAGGTCCTCAGTACTGGATGGTGCCATGCGTGGCTTCAAACGACTGTCCTACAATCCCTCGTACCAGATGTGCATCAAGTTTTCAGATGACTTGGGAATAGATGAAGAGGCTGTGGACCTTGGTGGTCCTAGGAGGGAATCTTTACGATTGCTTATGGAAGCCTTGATACAGTCACCGATGTTTGAAGGAAAGGATGGCAAAATGAATTTGGGTCTGGACAGTTCTGGTAAATGCTATATTTTTGGTCCCAAAGTATTGATTGCTTTATATTTCCTATAATCACAGCCCTTGTTTTGTCCTATTCATGTTATCCTATGTTTTGTCTGTCAATGTTATGTTTTCTCCAGCTTTAAGAGAAGATCGCTATTTCATTGCTGGCCGAGCCATTGCTGTAAGTCTTGTTCATGGTGGTCCTCCTCCAGGATTCTTGGCACCAACACTGTATGCTTGCCTAGTTGGTGAAAAGTCCTCAATAAAGCCTGTCTTGGAAGACATTGCTGATGCTGACCTGTATGAGAAGGTTAAAAAGGTAATTGTACTTTAAATATATTGTAAAATGCGAATATTAAGTGTATATTTCATTCCATGTGTGATGGCTGCAGCTCAATGGTTAAAGCAAGGTATCACTGGTCTAACAGAACTGAAGTAGCTGGGCCAATCACACTAGAAATATTTGCAAATGTATTGTTTCGTTCTCTCTTTTGTGCGTTGTTTTTTTAGGTGTCAGAATGTACATCTTTGGATGACCTGTTACACGCCACAGAACCACTGCAAGATTACCTGGCAAATGCTGGGTGCCTCAGGCCATTAAAATGCATTGAAGACAGAGACCTACTTGTTCAAGACATCCTCATGTTTCAGGTGGTCCACAGAGTCTGCGGGGCACTTGAAAGGTCTGTGTCACACTATTGTTTATAAACCAAATTAGTGCGATTGTTATTACATTAATAATAACACAAAAAAACTGTATTTGGAAATATTTCTGCTGTTTTTCTCTGCACAAATAGAAGAAAATCAAAACATTTGAGCATCTTTTTTTATTTTGTATATAGTGGTAGTAGTGGAAAGCAGTGTATTTTTTTAAGAGTGTTCCCTTTCAACTAGGCCTACCAGAACTGTGCAAGAATAACCCAACTCAAAGAAAAACAGCCTCAAACAGTTCATACAGTCAGCAGGCAATTTCTGTTTGTAAAGTAGGCTGTACAACAATTATATTTTCACAATTAAGACATATTACACATAGAAAAACAAAACTTGAAACAGTGAATTCACTTTACTTTTTCACCTGATTATTCTAAAAATTACTGGCAGCTTACAAAACTGGAACTGAACTGGATTTCAAATTATGTTAGGAATTTTCAAAACATTATCAAACATCATTGACTTATATTTTTGGCTAAAATTTCATCCTAGTTCTTACCACCCCCTATATTATTTATTCTTTGATTCTTTAAATTCTACTATTTTTCTACTTAAACCCTTTCTATCACCATCTCACAATATGCTTTCTATTTCCTTTACATTTGTCTTTCTTTCCCTCCTTTTGTCATTACATTCTTTCCATGGCTCACTTCTTCCTGTCTTTCTTTGAGTCTTTAGCTTTGGTGTTTTCTATGTTGTAACTTCCTGGGATGATTGCTGTACAATTTCATTGTTTTCTTTGTTTTTTTTTGGTTGTTTACAGAGCAAGAAGGACCATCAAAGCTAGGTAAAATCCTAGCCTTTGCCACAGGTGCAAGTGTCATCCCTCCAGTTGGCTTCTCCCCTCAGCCATCAATCGATTTCCTGCATGATCATTCCTCCAGCCCGAGACGCTGTTTGCCTATGGCCAACACCTGCATTAACTGCCTTAAGCTACCGCTTTTTGATATAAATATGGGGATTTCAGGGAGAGAATGGACTTTGCAGTTGGTAACACACAGGGTTTTGGTAGGGAATAACAGAACATCATGAGTGGTTAGTTCCAAGTACCCTCTTGAGGATGTTTGGAATAGACAGGTTAAGAATACACAGTGAAAATATATGTTTGTTTTTTTACCAGAAAAATTAGCAAGAAAAAAAATTATAGCGATTGCTGATAAAAACACATCACCTTTTGAGTGTTAAAGGTGAAAGGGTTCAGATTTTTTTTAACCTGTACCCTATTTTACTATGTTTGTTTGTCTAAGTGACTGATGGGGAGAACAATCTTTGAAATTGGTCCAGTATTTATTAAGATCCCTGTAGTCGGCAGTGGCGAAACTAGATGCAATGTTAGTTATTGGGTAATTGCTTGTTTTGTCACTGACATGCTCAGATTATTATTCTAAATATTTTTGTTAAAGGACAATTCTGGCGTAAAACGAACCTAGGGGTTATTAACAGATGTGTACCTCTCTCTGGGACATGTTTTCATGCTAATCGAATGAGTTTGTAGCTTGAAAGACGCTAGCGCGGACCGCTGATTAGCTTACAACGCTAGTATTTAGGGCACAGGGAAAGTAAAAAAAAATTGCTATTTATACCACTAAAAAGGCTCAAAATATCACCAAACTTCAACGGTAGCATAATGAGGGTCCCTAAATGTTAACCGAAGCATTGAGAACTTTGTAAGTGTACAGACAGTTTATTAAAAAGATAGATTACAAAGACACTCACGTTCATCTTTACATGCCGCCGCCGTCTTGAAAACCAGTCATGACTTACAGCTGGCGATGCAAACTAAAATCAAAAGGAGTTTGCTCAATATATCTGAAATAATCACACTATAACTTGTCTAGTGTACTCAGTGGATAACTGTCCATCTGGTCCCTCCGGTCTGGGTCGCCGAAAGAGTTTCAAGTCCAGCCCTGTTTACCAGAGATGGGAAATCTTCAGACTGTACAAAACACTGTGTCTCTTGGGCATCGCGACGCAACAGGTCCCACTCCTTGCAACACACACTCGACACTCCTGTTCGGTGGCCATAGCTTCACAATGTCCGCAGGTACACCACCAGTTTCCTGAAGTACGAGGATGTGTTGCGGCATTGACTACCGGTAGCTCTCTCTCTCTCGTAGGCCTTTCACGGAGCTCCTGCATCTTATCTTTTCAATAAACTGTCTGTACACTTACAAAGTTCTCAATGCTTCGGTTAACATTTAGGGACCCTCATTATGCTACCGTTGAAGTTTGGTGATATTTGGAGCCTTTTCAGTGGTATAAATAGTGATTTGTTTTTACGTTCCCTGTGCCCTGAATACTAGTGTTGTAAGCTAATCAGTGGTCCGCGCTAGCGTCTTTCAAGCTAAAAACATTCGATTAGCATGAAAACATGTCCCAGAGAGTGACAGAGTGGGTACACATCTGTTAATAACCCCTAGGTTAGTTTTGTGCCAGAATTGTCCTTTAAAGAGTACATTATAACAGACCTGAAATCGCCATTGCCAGATTCAGTAATTTTATCATTGTAAACAGAAACAAAATAGTTTTAGTGGACAAAATTGACTATGCGCATTTGCACTATAGGGTTACATAGTCACAAATACATGGGAAAATAAGGTCCAGGTTAAAAAACAAAAATGAACCTTTAAACCTAAATTGTTTGTATTTTACAAACATCCTGCACACCTTTGTTTTTTCTTTAAAGGTTCAAGGCACAGTAATGTAAAAAATAAAATCCAAATGTTGTTAATGTTACATTATTCAGTTCATTACAAAACAACCCAAATTGTGATAGCATGTTAACACTTGGTGTCGGCTGCATTTTCAGTATCAGCGTTCACTAAGAAAATTCACTAGACTTGAAAATAATTGTATGCCGTGGTTGCCATCATCAATCAGTGGGTCTACTGTTTCTTGAAGTGTGTTAATAACTGTTTGATTTACATTAAAGTCATTTACAGGAACAACAATGTTGTTATCAGTCTCTAAATGTAGAGGCCTATCTTCATCGATTCCAAAGGTCTCATTTCCTGTAAAAATGTCATCAATTGCCAAGTTACCAGCTCCGGCACTGTTAAGAACCCCACTCTGCCACAGTTGTAGAGGGGTTTGTCCTCCCTGTGTAGATAATCCATGGTTGTTCCACTGATTTCGAAATTCTGCAGCCGCTCTCTGAACTCTTGGCAAGTAGATGTAGTGAAGACAAAACAAATGGAGTTCATCTGTAGAATCCAGTATGCCCTCATTTTCCATGAAGGCAAACAGGTTACTGAAGTGAAACGACACAACTCTATTTAGCTCTGCCCACAACCGCTCTATCCTCTGATTGTGGACACTGCGGCCAGTAATGACACTGCGTCTGTTTAACCCTCTTCTCTCCAGCATATACCGGGCCACCGCTGTGTTCTCCATGCCATGGTCACAGCGTATTCTTAAGGGAAGGCCAAAGTTCTGTACACCAGTGCAAAATAGTTCCAATACACTTGATGCTCTGTTGTTATTGAGGCACTGCAAGTATATGATGGTCCGACTAAAGCCGTCAACACATCCATGAAAGACCATCCTCCACCTCACCAGTTTATGGTTCCCATCAATATGCCTGTGTGAAAATTGAAATGTCAACAATGAAAAAAAGAACTGCAACCATGGTAAATATTTTTACAGAACCAGAATCTGTTCCCAACTTGATTGACCTATTTGTTATTTTTCTCAACTCTCGTGGTTTACAACATATCTGAAGCCTGTGATATGGCATTTAATACCTTAACCCTCTTTACTGCTGTTGATGTGTATCAAGTCAAAAAACCTTCATATGTTAGTAGATTAATTTCTAAAATCCTATGGCAAAAAGCATTCCAAAAAGTGTTTCATTGAGAAGGTCCATTGCCAGACAAATAAAGTATATGTATGTTGTATGTCAACTCATTTACAGAAATTGTTTAAAACAAAGGGTGCACCATTATATTAACATGACATTAAACAACAGTGTAAGACCATTCCTAGTCTAATATAAAATATATTAAAATATTGGGCGGATGAAATTTGTTGTGGGCATTAAGGGTCTCCTCAGGATGAATAATATTCCATCCAATACTTTTGCCTTATGTACTGTATAATTATATGATGTGGTAAATGCATTCCGGTGTTTTGGTATAAAAATACTACAAAACTAATTAAGAAAAAAAACAACCATCTGAAACATAAGAGTAGTTCCAACATTTGTATTTAATGTTACTACAAACATTTTCTGTGGTATATGGACTTCTATACTCTAGTGTACTATTGCAATAGTAAGAGTATTTAAAAAAACATGAAATTATTATTTGACCAGTTTGTGTATTCGAAGACAGAACTATTTCCAAACAGAAAAAATACTCACCATAACTGATTGGGCGCTTGAACATTGTAAATTCTTCATCGAATTGCGCGGCGTCGCCGGTAGGCCCGTCCAACTGGATCAAGATGTTGCAGGCAGCGTCTCACGCGGCAGCGTTGTATTCTGATGTTGCATGATAGCAGGCCTCCTAACACATACCTAACCCCTGCATTTGGGGTGGTTTGAAGGATCTCTCTAGTAATGTCAGTCAAGACCTCGTCAGACATTTCTGTATAGGTCAGTGGTCCAATTTCAAGTTGCTCTCTATGTCTGTACAGTGTCCGCCTGCTGATTCCAAAGCATACAGCTATTCTTTGCCAACTCATTCCAAGAGATAAACAGTGGGTAATTTGACCATGTAGCATGCTGTACTGAGGGCGACCAGGAAGACCATTTCTGATAGTTGAAGGTGCTCTTGAATCAAACATAGCTCGTTGTCTCACTTCTAATGATCTTGAATTTTCATTTGAATTGATAATAGAACAAAGACAAGCATACGTAGCCTCTAGTGCACCCAAACTTTCCCGACTGTCACTCCCTCCTAACTGCTGGCAAATCAAAATAAAGGAAAACATTGTCCGTCTGTAAGAATCAAGCTCACCAAATAATCTTTGCAAAACCATGCTGTCAGGTCCCATGCTCTCAGTTTCCCTTATAATGTCATGAACACACTGTAAAAAACAAAAAAAAACAAAGTAATGTCCTCCTCATTACCATTAACTTCCACAAAAACAAACGGGACTTGCAAAAGAAGGTAAATAAAATGAAAATTCATGTCTACCCTGCTAAACTTCCTAACAAAAACTGTAAAAGTTATCCTTTAAGTGTCGTAAAGTTCTACTGCTTGTTTTAATTGTGCCTTGTAGCTCCAGTTTAGCTTGCAGTGCTCTGGGCAGATACACGCTTGTTTTTAAGGCTGTCAGCGAATCAGGGAATGAGGATTTAAACTGTCTTCCTGTTTGATCAAACTAACTTCCTTTTTAATTATACTCTCACACACACTACTATACTCTCACACACACACACACGCTACTATACTCTCTCACACACTACTATACTCTCACATACACTACTATACGCTCTCACACACACTATTATACTCTCTCACATACACTACTATACTCTCACATACACTACTATGCTCTCTCACACACACACTACTATACTCTCTCACATACACTATTATACTCTCTCACATACACTACTATACTCTCTCACACACACTATTATACTCTCTCACATACACTACTATACTCTCTCACACACACTATTATACTCTCTCACATACACTACTATACTCTCTCACACACACTATTATACTCTCTCACATACACTACTATACTCTCTCACACACACTATTATACTCTCTCACATACACTACTATACTCTCTCACACACACTATTATACTCTCTCACATACACTACTATACTCTCACATACACTACTATGCTCTCTCACACACACTACTATACTCTCTCACATACACTATTATACTCTCTCACATACACTACTATACTCTCACATACACTATTATACTCTCTCACATACACTACTATACTCTCACATACACTATTATACTCTCTCACATACACTACTATACTCTCACATACACTATTATACTCTCTCACATACACTACTATACTCTCTCACATACACTATTATACTCTCTCACATACACTACTATACTCTCTCATACACACTACTATACTCTTTCACATACACTATTACACTCTCTCACATACACTACTATACTCTCTCACACACTACTATACTCTCTCACATACACTACTATACTCTCTCACACACACTACTATACTCTCACATACACTACTATACTCTCTCACACACACTACTATGCTCTCTCACATACACTACTATACTCTCTCACATACACTACTATACTCTCTCACACACACTACTATACTCTCACATACACTACTATACTCTCTCACACACACTACTATACTCTCTCACACACACTACTATGCTCTCTCACACACACTACTATACTCTCTCACACACACTACTATACCCTCTCATACATACATGTAAAAGGAGTATAATAGTGTGTGTGTATGAGTATAGTGGTGTATATGCAAAATTATGATAGTGTGTGTAAGACAGAAGTATGAATTATTTCCTATACGGCCTCTCATACACACACACACACACACACACACACTCACACACACTGAGTATCAGCTTCCTGCCAGGGCTTTGATTTCATTCAGGTGATGAATCCCCAGCAGCTGGCACTGCAGGGTGGGGGTGGTGGGATGGGGGGGCGGGGGGGGGTGACGAACCTCAGATCGAAGACAGTGCACCGATAACATACAAAATGATATGTCGATGCCACGAATTAACGCAGTGGTTCTCAAACCTTTTCTTGCAGGGCACTCCTTTTATAGATACAAATATTTTCAAGCCCCACCTCCCCCCACTAGTATTTAAACGGAGAGACAGACAGACAGAGAGAGATGCGCTGCAATCAGCTGTTTCTCCGCGAAGAGATCAGAGTCAACGAGACACAACGTGAGGATTCGACTGGCGCCTTAGATGAATTGTGGTCACCACCAGTGGTGGAAACTAGAGGTGTTGAAATGAATCAAATAATCGATGCATGGAATCGTGGACATGGACGATGCTGCATCGATAATCTATCTATTTACAATTTAATATAGGCCTAACAGCCTTTCTGTTTACATATTCTGTTATGTTTTGCACATTGAGGACGTGCCATGTGCTCAGTGCTGTAGTTTTATGTCTCCAATTTATTTAGTATTAGAGCACTGCAGAATGTTTTGTTTTTGAAGCTTGAAAAGCTATGAATTAAATATCCTATATGGCTTTAATAGAAAAATGTATTTGACGCATCGTGATGCATCGAGATATCGAATCGAAGACATGATAATCGTAATCAAATCGGGAGATCAGTGAAGATTCACACCTCTAGTGGAAATAGTATTTGGGTCCTTAAAGCAACACCAAAGCACTTTTCTTCTTCAGTCCCCCTACAGGTTGGAATTGTCCGTTAGCGTTACCATTACCATTATTCTTATGTCTCATTCGAACTACAGATCCGTTACCCGATCTGGCAAACTTGCGAGTTGATGAACCACTGAAACGATTTTGGAAACATTATTTTAAGGTACAAAAGAATCTTTGGTGTTGCTTTAACTGAAAGTGACTATATGTAACTCTCAGCTTGTCTTGATTTTGCGACCCCTTTGGACATTAGTGGTAGTGTTTGGGACCATACCTGCTACGGTGCTGTATTCCCCACAGTAGATTACTGAGTTAGCGTTACCAGGAGGTCATATAGTTGCGATGAATGATTTGCTCAGACAGAAAATCATTTATTTACAATAAGAGAATACGTTACCGATGCATCTCATTTCAAGTGTTGCATACGGTAACTTAGCCTACTTTGGATGTCTCGTGAGCTAAACCAGGTAACGTTATCACTGTCACTGTGTCAGAGCATTAAGAGATTGTTGTAGCAACCAACATAATAATAACTTAGATTAATATAGCACATTTTATGAAACCCACAGACACTTTACACAAGAACAGGAGGACAAGGGACCAGAAAATAGTAGGTCAACACAAACTGAAAAGTAATAACAACCGGGTGCTAAATGCAAGGGGGGTGTAATTTAATGTTGGCTACTGACGTACAACCATGAACGTATGAATGAAATGGACATATTACATTATACCTGAGGGCCAATTCAGGGTTTTGAATCATTTACAATCCCGTAATTGTCTCCATCTGTTGAAAGCCCAACCGAGTGTGACTCGGATTTCGCCCGTTGTCTTTCCCTTTTAGCTTGTAGTTGTTCTTCGTTTAATGTTACATATCACAGATCATTTCCAGAAATGTCCCGAGATCTGGCAACACTGACAAGCTAACGTCCACTGACGTTCACAAACATACATTTTCGTAATGCTAGATATGTATTCTATCTGTGTAAATATCTAATGTTGGCTAAAGGATATAAATAACTATAGAAATATATCCTTTCATCTAGTGTTATATGGAGAAAATCAAATATCACAATATTCTTGACCAAATACCTCGATATCGATATTGTGACGATATTGTCGGATTGAGTATTGATGGTTTCACAAAATATTTACACATTGAGATTTGAGATAAATAATCATCAGTAATGTGGATATAATGTCTAAGTGGGTAAAGGTAAATAATAGAACAGTTACAACAGTCTGGTAAGTTCAGAAAATGACATCACTTTACTGTAACGCATCCTTTAAAACCAGGAAAAGACAACATCTATGCCATATTACAATATCCAAAATCTAAGACGATATCTAGTTTCATATCACGATATCGATATAATATTGATATATTGCCCAGCTCTACTTTCATCCGTCCGCATGACTACACTACACTTGGAGGACGTGTGTACCATTTCATACCATTGGTATCTTTAGTTATAGAGAATCTTTGATAAAGTCAGCAATATGACAAATTGCATGTCTGAAAATGGCTCTACACTCTGACTTTGGTATCAGGAATCTGACCAGTAGAAAAGTCTCCCAAAGACATGTTTTTTTTATGCTCAGCAGCACAGAGTAGATGTGTCTGCGCAGGGTGGTGAGAGCGATCAGGAGGACGAATCGTAGATAGACTGAATGTTTCTGGCTGGGAGTGATTGCAGTCTATGGGAGCCCATCTCAATAGAAGCGCGACATAAAATCAATGTTCAGAGTGCAACCTAATCAACGTTGCCATGATGACTATGGGGAGCGCGCTGAGAGATTGCTTTATTGGGTTAGCCTGGGAGGTCACCCTGTGTTTCCTTTGATGCACCCTCTCTCTTTTTTTTTCTTTTTTTTTTTTTCACAACAAGCTCAGCGCGCTGTTTTAAATACTAATGTAATAGTGCTGCGGTTTTGACAGTGCTGTGTTTGCTCACTCAGACTGCTCAACATGTTTCTTTTTCACAGCAATTTGGCAATTTTCCTCAGTCATTTCATTTAGTCCCCACAGAGAATGTGCTCATTTTAGTGAGAGTGGCCTGCCATCAGCTCTGCATACGATATTGAAAGAGCCGCTAACGAGTAGCTCAGGACATTCACTCACAATAGAGAGCTGAGTCGGCAGGTCTCTGTGACCTTGGTGTGTGTGTGTGTGTGTGTGTGTGTGTGTGTGTGTGTGTGTGTGTGTGTGTGTGTGTGTGTGTGTGTGTGTGTGTGTGTGTGTGCGTGCGTGTGCGTGTGCGTGTGCGTGCGTGTGTCTTTGAGAACCATGTAATAGCAGAGCCAGGTCTTGCAGAGGGGCCTGAGGAAGATACTTATATATTATTGAAACGTTATTTGACTTCATCCCCTCCTAGACTTCATCTTGTATGGATAATAATAGCTATAGCACTTGACTCGAAGTGGTGCTCGCAAGGCATCAGAAGTATATCACAGTGTGTGCAAGTAGGGAGTGCATGGTGATTAATGAAATCAGAGGACAGTATGAAGCAGAGAATCTGACAAACGTTGAGGTGGGGTGGCAGAGCGGGAGTACTTTTCAAAGTGTCTCAAGTCACTTTCACAGCTGTAGTTAGATAGTTTTCAGCTCAACTTGTTTTTTTTGTTGTTTTTTTTAAAACCTCTTCAAACTTTTCTTCTATAAAGTCCACACTTCATAGACAATGTATGCATCAAAACACTGACAAAGTTGTCCTCTCTCACACAATCTTAAGTGTTACAACTCGACTGTTTTCAAATGTTGTCCTCAACTGTCTCTGATTTACACTTTAATCATGGACGAGAGAGGCTCAGGATAATGAAGACGGTTGACAGCTCTAGGACAAGCCAGTAAGTGGTGAGTGGAGATTGTTTCATTAACTGCTGTTTCCGAGGTCAAGAATGTGGGGAAATTCCAGGTTCAGGAGGTTAATATAGTATCAAGCTCATGTTAAGCCTGGCCTAATGAGATCACAAAGCCCACCCTGTTCTTGATTTTAATTGGTCACACTGTTTGTTTGCTTCAAACCCCCCCCCCCCGAGGTCTGGAACATGTGGAAACTTTTAAGGGGCACTCTTCCCTTAATAATCAGTTCATTTTGTCACAAGGAGTACCAGTCAGCCTGTAAAAAACAGTTGTATAATGGAATGTCTTCCGTGGCTCTGGAGGGAGCTTTGTCAAGTCTGAGAAAATAACCCCAATGATGTCATGCTGATGTCATCAGTGTTATCTAATATTGAGCTGGAGACTCCACGTTTTTAACTGAAAGTCTGCATTACGAACTTGTGGCATGAAGTTTGAAAGACGCAGGCATTTAACAGGCAGGAAGGACAGAGTTACATTATGGGAAGTTAGGGCTGCTTGATTATGGAAAAAATCATAATCACAATTATTTAACACGATTACAATACATGCCATTCAGCTGATGCTTTGATCCAAAGCAACTTACAGTTGCTACATATGTCAGAGGATGCACGCCTCTGGAGCAACTAGGGATTAGGTGTCTTGCTCAGGGACACATTGGTTGATGTATCACAGTGGGAATCAAACCCACATCTCCCACACCAAAGACATGTGTCATATCCACTGCGCCATCACCACCCCTCATTGACTTTTGGAAAGATGTTGCATTTATTAAACTTAACAAACCGTAAAAACACCTTGAACTGTGAAATTTCCCTAAATACTTTTCCCGTTGAACTTTTCATTCAGAACACGAGACAAAATAAGAATTTACTTTACATTGTTTTTGTGATCGTTAGGAGTCAAACATTTGTTTAATTGCACAGCCCTATGGGAAGTTTAGGAATGTTTAGGGCTTGACTAAAAAGTCGGAATATCTCGGCCTCTGCTGCTTTGATTTTGACCAAAATCTGTCTCTTGTAAATTCTCCAGTTACTGTATATGGAAGTGCATTACTAAATCACTGGACTACCCCTTTAATACACTAGACACTGGTAGAGGTTGTACTTTATGGGGCAAAAATATGGTTAATGGCATGACATTAAACAGAACATCATTTTTTTTTATTGTTATATGGTAAGAAAATGTTTTTATTGGTCCCATCTGTGCGATGAAACTCCTAGCCAGTGCTTGGATTGGGTCACACACTGCATGGTCAAAAGAGCCCGCGGCAGTGACATAGTGTATCGCCTCATCCTACAGCACAAAAATGCTCCCGAGTGTTTGATATCATTTTGTTTGAAGAGAAAGAACAAGCTGAATTTGTGTTCAGTGGGTTTCCTGTCGCTCCTCAGGTTTCTCCAGAACTATTTAAAATGTAAGCTCTCGCACCCCGAGCGCTGTCTCGACATTTTCCGTTGAAGCATCGATAGCTTGTAGCGTGGAGCATGAAAGGTGGAGGTGGCTCTCAACTCATTCTAAACAAAAGTGTCACCTCTTTGCAGAGCTGGCTGTTGCGATGCAGCCGCTGGATTTTCTTCCCTGTCGACAAGACGAGACACCGCCACCTGCACACACACACACACACACACACACACACACACAAACACAAATACGCACACACACACACACACACACACACACACACACACACACACACACACACACACATCGCCATGCATATACACAGTCCAACCCTCTTCTTCTCTGGCCACTTTGGGAAAATACTCTTCATCTTTGTCTGCCTTGAAAACATCTCCTCCGATGAAGCAGTACACACACACGCACGCATGCACACACACACATACACACACACCCACACACACCAGCAAATCACCATCCTCTCGCCAGTGTGGAATTCTATGCCCTCAGTTTTTTTTAAGAGGATGAAAGCGCTTTGACTTAAGACATTTTACAAAAGATGAAAGAGGCTTTTTATATATGAGTGTTTTTTTTTCTTTCTGAGGACCATAACTGAGGCCAGGAGGAGTGACCTGAAATTCTCCCAGGACCGACTTCAATAACTTGTGGCTTTTGAAGATTTCATTAGAACCAGATTCAGCCGAAGTTTGCACAGGACAAATGGTGCTACAGTAAATCACAGCAGTGTTGGTTCATACAAAAATGAGATTTTTGTCCCGATTCTCCCCTGAATTGTTGGAGTGGATGTCAGATCCAGTGTAAGTAGTTCAGAATCCTGTAAGACACAGACTGAGCTTCCCATCTTAGTTTTAGATCTGTTGATGAATCACCCCCTTCATCAGATTATACGGAGCTCATAGCGCTGATTAACGATCACAAAGGGTGGAGGGAACAGGGAGCGCTAACAGCTACAGTGCTAACAGAGTATAAAGCTAGGTTTGTGGTAGCCGCCGTGTTCCCCGGCGCGAGGCGTGCGCGCAATAAAAGGACATCACAACAGCTGTCGTTTCCAGCGCGAAGGCTCCGCAAGATGTCCCCAACTACACTAACTATTAACCTGTTTTACTTTGAAATAATAGTGATTTGCCATAAATTCAGGCTTACTAGGGGAATGAATGAATCAGCACATTCTTCGAGGTGCTGTAAGAGCTATCAAAGTTTGATTTGCCATTGCCAAATAATGTTTTAAAGGTCCTATGACATGCTGCTTTTTGGATGCTTTTATATAGGCCTTAGTGGTCCCCTAATACTGTATCTGAAGTCTCTTTTATATAGACCTTAGTGGTCCCCTAATACTGTATCTGAAGTCTCTTTTATATAGACCTTAGTGGTCCCCTAATACTGTATCTGAAGTCTCTTTTATATAGGCCTTAGTGGTCCCCTAATACTGTATCTGAAGTCTCTTTTATATAGACCTTAGTGGTCCCCTAATACTGTATCTGAAGTCTCTTTTATATAGACCTTAGTGGTCCCCTAATACTGTATCTGAAGTCTCTTTTATATAGACCTTAGTGGTCCCCTAATACTGTATCTGAAGTCTCTTTTATATAGACCTTAGTGGTCCCCTAATACTGTATCTGAAGTCTCTTTTATATAGACCTTAGTGGTCCCCTAATACTGTATCTGAAGTCTCTTTTATATAGACCTTAGTGGTCCCCTAATACTGTATCTGAAGTCTCTTTTATATAGACCTTAGTGGTCCCCTAATACTGTATCTGAAGTCTCTTTTATATAGGCCTTAGTGGTCCCCTAATACTGTATCTGAAGTCTCTTTTATATAGACCTTAGTGGTCCCCTAATACTGTATCTGAAGTCTCTTTCCTGAAATTCAGCCTTGGTGCAGAATTACAGCCACTAGAGCCAGTCCCACAATGAGCTTTCTTTAGGATGTGCCATTTCTGTGTCTGTAGCTTTAAATGCTATTGAGGAGGAGGGGGGTGTGTGGCCTTGACCAACTGCCATGCTTTGCTCGTTTGCAAGCCATGATGTCTTTGTCTTTCTCATGGGTGGGCCAAATTCTCTGGGCTGGAAAAGCAGAGAAAGGGGAGGTAACCTTTCCCCTTATTATGTCATAAAGGGAAGATTTCCAGATCGGCCCATCTGAGCTTGCATTTTCTCAAAGGCAGAGCAGGATACCCAGGGCTCGGTTTACACCTATCACCATTTCTAGCCACTGGGAGACCATAGGCAGGCTGGGGGAACTCATGTTAATGTTAAAAAACCTCATAAAGTGACATTTTCATGCCATGGGACCTTTAACAGACCCACATGTTCGTTACTGTCGCAAAGCTTAATTTGTTGCCAAAAGCATAATCCTTAGCCTAAACGAAGGACCAAATATGCATCACTGTGGGAATTCTTTGGCCAATTAGGGCTGATTTTCTACTCTGAGACACCCTATTGTCTGCATAGTAAGATTTTACTTTAATTTGAAAGTGGTGTGAAAGCCCTTTTTGCATGTGCACCAAGTCCAAGCCAAACAACCATGTGAAACCCTCCTATAAATGATTCTGATTTCCAGCCTCTTTTCACCCCTCAGTGCAGTGATACGATAAGATTGGTGTACAGTATCACACAGATGACTAGCCACTTAGAGAAACAAAAAGAGATTCAGTCCTATTGATGTCTTTGGTTCCGCTCTGAGTCAACTGATGTCCTTACAGACAGCTTGGTCCATAAAACAGGATTTATTCTGAACCAAAGCTTTTATTGGTCGGGATGAAAACAGACAAACATGTGATCTTTGACAAGAAAAGGTTTTAGGGCGACAGGGTTTCGGGTTTTGTGGTCATAAATTATGAGACTGCAATTTTATCTTTAATTTTATTAAAGGAAAATGCTCGATATATTATGATGATGATCTGTGCTGTAATTTATGTTGTGCACACTTTCCCAACCTGATTCATCCACCTATTCCTGATATAGTCATTCTTTTTAACATTCAGGGGTCTTTTGTGTGATTATTTTCCTTGAGCTTTACGTCTTTACAAAGCAAAATACCACCAAACCTAACTCCATTCTCTTTTTGCTGTCTTCCCCCCTTTTCTATTTTTCATTTCTCATTCTCTCTCGCTCTCTCTCTCTGTTTTATTGGCTGTAGTTCCTCGCAGCTAGTGGAGGAGGGTTAATGTATTACCGTTTCTTCACCGTGATGGGAGCCATTAATGGCTACAGCAACAGTAAAGGTTATCATAAACACATTTTCCTCCCTTAAGTGGTTGAATGTGTGAAAAGATGAGGGAGAAATGACTCGCATCCAACATTATCATTTACTTAAATTATCACTGTGGATGCAGCATAATAGGCTGCATGGGAGACATATACCAACTAGTTATTGAGAAAGCATCAGGGAGTCATTCATGAAGTCAACACAGTGATGTTTTTTTTTTTTTTTTAAGCAAAACTGGAATATGTCTATGACAAGATTCCTTATTTTTTGTTGTACTAACCGAAATGTGTCCATTGCACCCATAGGCAGTAAAATAATGGACACAGCGACGCCTTAGACTTCGATGGAGACCAGTGAAGGATATTAGAAGCACTTTTCCGGTGATGGTTGAGCGTTACTGCGCAGCCTCAAACTGAGCTTGAAGACGTAGATGTGACGTGAGCAACCTGTCTGAAAGTTGGAAGTCTTCTGGTAGCTGTGCCAAGAGAAATCTCAATCATTCCCAATCTAGCAGAGACGGAGAGCGTAGGTATATGTAAGGAGATAACATAGGCACAGGCTAATTATTGATCACTAAAATGCTAGTTAACGTTAGTAATTAAACTTAAACAGCTAATGTAAATAGAAACTGCCTGCGAGCTTCTCCTGTACTATACAGTAATTCCTCTACTATGAGACAGTAAGTCTCGTGGTTATAACACAATCGTTAGCCTATTTTTATAAAAACGTCTGCTACGGAGCCATAACGTGAGGTACAAAGTAATGGAGCCTTTTATACATTGTCGTGTTTCTTTAGAAATAAACAATGGACAAATAGAGTCTTTAAACTCTTCAGATGTAAAGTTATTCGCTGTCAAAGTGACATCTAAATGAATGTGACTCAATGGAATGCTAGCGGAAGGTGATGGCTTGTTAGTCTAAGAGTCTCCCCATAGGAGGTACGCATTCCGGATGCTCGCTTACCCCCTTGATTGCACCTAGTACCGAAATTTAGGCTTTCGGTGTCTGGTCAGATTCTCCATCTTGTTTACTTATTTTTTTGATCAGATAGTTCCTGATTGAAATAAACAAAGTTCTCGTAAAGCTGCTTGTGTTTGGACCACATTTAACATCGGAGACGTTTGGCATCTTTTGTTCAATGAAAAAAAATGACTTTACTTCTACTTACTTCGAGGAATACACATTCCTCAAAGTAAGGTATTAGAGAACAATTACCTTTTTGTTTCATAAATAAATCTGGACTCAAGGTCCACTTACTAGCTCTTTCCAAAGCTTGTAACCACTTCTCGTGATCTTAATCGTTGAGCAACTGAGCAAACTCCATCCACTGATGAATGCTGTGAAGATGTGTTTGAAAGCTTTGGAAAAAGCTAGTGAGTGGAACTTGTGTTACAGTTTTTGCCAAACAATTGTTTTCGAGGCTAAGGTAAGGTATAGGTAATACAATTTGCAATTGGCAATGTTACCCAACTAGAGTCCAAAACAATACATTTTTAATATCTTATATTCAAGAATATATACATGTTTTTCTACAAAACTCATTTTCTATTTAACAAATTAACATATCAAACCAGTATTTGATCCTGTCTTAAAGGGGCGCTATGCAGTTTTGGCTATTTCTTCGCTGTTTTTTCGCTTTTTGCTCGCATGTTTCTCTATAGAGCTCCCCCTACAGCTTCGGAATAGATATTTGGCAACACTGTTGTAAAAACTCGTTGGCGATTCTCCCCCCTCCCGTCTTCTCCCTCTGGTCATGTGCATTTGTTTTCAAAGAAGCCGGCGAACGCACGGAGCCATGTCCACTGAGGTAGACAGCTAGTGAGCCCGTAACAGACAGCGATCATAATAAAAACCTTTACAGACAATAGCAAACATCCTGAGGTCACAATAACAAGAAATACAAACATTATCCCAAAGATACTTGTGCAACAGCAAGAACGCCAGGTCAGCATCGGATTAGCAGGCTTTTGTTTGTCTCAGTTCTCGCCATTCTAAAAACACAGGTCCGATATTTACTTGTGTCTGACTCGGTCAGTCTGCCGTTTCCTCTTTCTCTGTTTCTCCGGCAATGCTTTCCTCGCTTTCTGCTTCTTTTTTGCTGGCTCGGCCATGATGATAGCGTGAGTAACTCCATCGCTACCTTGTTCTTATAGCTAGCCGGTTCCTGTATGTGTGCAGTGCCATGAAGCAATTCACGGCATCGCGAGACCTGATATCACGCAATCGTTCCTGACTCTGAGGCCGCCGGCTCGCCGGACCAAAGTTGCAAGGGTGGTTTTTCCGCTCACATGCGCTAGGGGGGAGCGAGACAACCACCATTCAACCCGAAAAAAGTCATATAACCATTCTAATGACTCCAAAGCTGTTCAGTTGAGGTAAATAAGCTAAACAAAACTGCCTAGTTAGTTAAGTATTAGAACTTTAATAAAATAAAATACAGTCTGAAATGATCAAAATTAAACTCCGGTAATATTTAATTAAAGAATGACCAAGCATTCAATGCCAACTATTGGTACTTTTGTTTTTTATACTTAGCTAGGTTTGAGGCTTCTAAAATCTTTTAAACTGACCTTTGTCGATCTGAAATGAAGACATGTTTCGGTGAACTATTTTCGTAAAATACAAGATCGTATTCCGAAAGAGCCGCCATCAAGTTCGGTTTTGAAATTCGGGAGAAACCAGACCCACGTGACGCGTTCGTCCAATCAGCTGCCGGTTTTTTCATTTTTTGGGCGACAATACAGATTAGCGCCGCCTGCTGTTATGGAGACGTATTACGTCTCGCGGATTGGTGTGTCAGAGCCTTTAGAGCAAGGCTAGATACACATATAGAAGGAGAGAGGGAGGGGTTGGAGCTAAAGCAAATACCCCAGCTAACAAAATGAAGACAGCCTCAGAGTCAGCAGAATGGTTTGTGTTTCCTGTATACTGTAATGAAAAAAAAAAATCTCTCATTGACAAACAAATATAGTTTACAGGCAACACAACAAACATATACTGTCAGTATAGTGCCAAGTATCTGTCCACTTCATTAGGTACACCAACAGTCTAATGCAATTCAACACAACTGTTGTGCCATAAAATCTACTTCCATGATGCCTCTAATGTTAGTGATAGTTAGTGATGGCGGTGAGCATTATTAGCTTCGTAAAGATAGATGTTATCACATGGCTGTTGTATTTGATTGCATTACATTGTTCAGGGGTACCTCATAAATGGACCACTGGTTGTAGATAGAGACACCACAAAGGTCATGCTGCTATCATATTTATTTAACTTTTTTTTTTTTTTTTTTAAATATCAGTTTTTAACCCATAGTTAGGTTAGAGTTACTAGCGAGTAAACTGATAACTGTTAGAATAATTACATTATCAAAGGATAGACGGAACAACTGAAGTTATAATAAAGTTTTGTTCACTTGCAAGTAGAATCAGTTTACAGTACTCACAGCATAAGTACAGAAAGTGACTAACGTAAGCCTCAAACAGTAGCTTATTTATATGTGAAATACAATAACAGAATTTGATGTCGTCAATTGTCTATCTTGTCAGTTTAGATGTTGTCTCCTCTATCTGGTCAGACTCGATGGCGTCCCCTTTATGTGGTTAGAGAGACGCATTTTCTGTCGTCGAGCCCCATTCAAGATAGACAATGACTCCATGTTATCTTGTGGGAACAAGTAGTGTTATGTTTTCTTACTATGCAAATAGTTTAAATTTAACAGAGAGAGAGAGAAGAATAGTAATCACTATAATATTCTATGCAAACAGTTAAATAAATAACAAGACAATAACATAGTATGACATGCTGTTGCTATATTTACTAGGGCTGGGACAATTCTTTCACGATACATGGGTGCTGATTCGATTTGTATTGCGATTTCAATTCATTCGGATTCTAGAAGTATTGTGATTCGATAGTATTGAGTATTGTGATTTTCTTTTCCTTCTTTAACAAAAACCAAAGTTGAATAATACACAATATATCATGAGACATTTCTAAAAACTGATAGTTTTCTAAGAAGAATGACATCACATGTCAGTCAGTCAGTCTGACATTTATTTACTTTGTAAAGAAGAACTTAACATGGATTTTCTGCTTTTTCTGATTTCTAATTGTGTTGCTGAAAACGGATATGATGTAGTCGCCGTCAGCGGTACCGTATAAACAAAACATATTTAGGTGGATCATTAATAAAAAACATTCTTCAAAATCTTCACAAACAACAAAAATCATGATACATACGATTCCCCCCCCAATCCATAATATTTACTCACAGTTGCCTTGTCCACTGATTTAAAGCTGTGGTAAAGCCATTGACCAGAAAATTTTTTGAGGTATTCTGATATAAGGTTTTAAAAGGACACTTACCAGCCAATCACTAACAGGCATTTTCTGTGGCAGTGGTATACAAAAAGATACATTTTCCTTGGTATCTCATCTAATTCTTAACTCTAATCATGCTGTACCAAGTTAGCACTAACCTAGTCTATATCCTCGACATTCCACTTCCGGGATTGCTCCGTTGCCGACGGAAATTCCGCCGGATTTCACTCATTTAGGCCGGATATTCGTTGCCTTGGGCTTCCTTTGTGTTGGCATTTTAAACTCCGGTGGATTTCTGAGGACTATGGTTAACTGCTCCTCAGATCTCTGCAGGGTAAATCCAGACAGCTAGCTAGACTATCTGTCCAATCTGAGTTTTCTGTTGCACGACTAAAACTACTTTTGAACGTACACATGTTCTACCAAAACAAGTTCCTTCCTGAGACTGTTTTGCAGCAGCACCGTGGCTCCGTCCGGTGCTTAGTACCGCCCATGACGATTGTGATTGGTTTAAAGAAATGCCAATAAACCAAAGCACTTTTTCTCCCATCCCAGAATGCTGTGTGGACTAGCCAGACCCTCCTCTGCAGCGCTGTGGAGGAGGAAGGTCCCATCAGGATGTCAGTGTGTTTTACAAAGATAAGTGTGAGGTAACTGAGTCAGTGCTTGCCATCAAAGCAAATCATGCACAAAGCCTGACTGGCCTAATTCATTTCCAAATGCTCTATATTGATGCAAATCTCACTTCTTATTTGAGGCATCATTAGAATGAGCAAGCAGGGAGTATATTAGATTTGATGCCTGAACATGAGCTGTCGCTAACATTTAGGAAGTAATCGGTGTCTAGGTTCCTTTCATATGATCTTGTTGGCTGATTTGCTAGCTTAATGTTTGTTGATTTGTCCCTGAAGGACCCATTTGAAGATAATGAGCCATAGGCAAAGATGAATGTGTTAGACAATTCATTCTTTTATTGGTCTTTATTTGTATCCATTGGCTTAACAGTTTGCAAGCACTGTTGTGTCTGCTTGTACTGCTGTTGTTGTTTCCATGGAAATTCCTCTTGCAGCACAAAATGCACACACACACACACACACACACACACATGCACCAAGTCACTGCAGGGATGTAATGTTGCTAGGCAACATGTTTAAGACAATGGCGAAGTGCAATTGGTTTAGTGCTGATTCAAAGGTTAGAGGGTGTTGGAGTTACACCAGGGTCGACCTTCTGTTGCCGGCTCTTGCCACCTCTGCTCTCACTGAACTTGTGCATTGTGAATATAGCTGAACCAAGTGAAGAGAGACAAAGGCCTGCACAAGCCAACACTTAGTCCTTTTAGCTTAAGCAACAAAGGACTCAAACGAGCTTTTATCTCAAGGGGATTTAAGCAGTTCACCTCTTTTTGGAGCAAATGATCTTTCCCAGAGACCTTGAGCCTACCCTTCATTAAAAGAACTGACGTGATGATGCCTGTTAGTGTTTGCTAATGAGGCTTTGAAATCCTGCTAAGCTGCAAGAAACGATAGTTACGTTATTGTAACTCCAGATTCTATGAGTGTAGGCGTAGCCCTCTAAGTCACGCTATTGGGTTTATCCCTTCGCGCATGCGCAGTCGTGAAGATTTTCTTTCCTGCCCTAGCGTGCCGCTCGGGCTTCAACTACGTCCGCAAATACTGTATATAAACAGAGCGGACCCGTAGCTCTGCTCCCAACATAAGCTTTTTCTTCAGCTAATGTAACTGGAGCAGGTGGCCCAGATCTTAGAGGGCTACGCCTATACTCATAGAATCTGGAGTTACAATAACGTAACTATCGTTCTATTTCGTATAGGCTTCGCCCTCTAAGCCACGCTATTGGGTTAGGGCGAGTGGATTCAATTTCCACTCGTTGTGAGAGGGCCCTCCCCTCGACATTAGGTCTGCCGCCCGGTTTAGTATCCCGGGGATGTAGACAGCCTTGAGGGACAGCAGGTGACTGTGTGCCCACAGCAGAAGGCTCCTGGCTATTTCCAATAGCCGGGCCGAACGTACGCCGCCCTGGCGATTTATGAACGCTGCTGCAGTAACACTGTCTGTCAGAGCAGCGCGTCTTGCCTTGGCGTTGACAGCCTGGCCCTCATAACAATCGAGTTTAGCACTACGCCCAGATAAACTATCGATTGTGTGGGAACCAATGAGCTTTTCTGCCAGTTTATGGCGAAACCCAATGTCTGCAGGTGCTGCAGAACTGCCACAGTGTGCAGCACCGAATCTCCTGTGTCTGGGAATGATTTGGATGTGAAAGTATGCGTCTTTCAGATCCACAGATGTAAATCATTCTTGGTGGCGCACACATTCCAACACATGTCTGATGATCAGCGTGTGGAATGGGCGCTCCATGACAGTAGCTCCCCTAGCTCTGTCATGGCATCTGGCTCTGCCTGGGATGACACGGTTGTCTCCAATACGCCCACGAAGCGAGGCGGGGGGGGAGGCGAGCTGAAGTGTATAGCCCCGTGTTATCAGCTTTGACATCCATGAGTCCATGTGTGTCAGCCTGATCCATGCTGCGCTGTGCTCTGAGAGCAGGCGTGCACATGTCTGTGTGTTTGTTTACGGACATGGTCAGCAAGGAGCGCAGAGCCCATTCCGCCGCTGGGCGAGACGTGAGATTGTGACGCCCAGCCCATGGAGGGCTCTGACGAAAGGGCCGGTCACCGCCGTGAGAGGCGGGAGCGGTCACCGGGTCATTGTCTTCCTCGTCCCGCTGGCATGGCCGGGGGGAGAGGGATGACTGAGCGGCACCGTTTATAGTGAATGAGCGTTCGCTCTCGCTGTCTGCATAGTGAGAGAGCGGTGGAGCTCCGCGTGCAGCGGTGGGCTGGTGTGCGCTTGTGTGGGGAACGACTGTCATGTTGTCAGCGCACTGTTCAATGGGAACAGGGGCTGCTTGGCTGAGGGGAAACTGCTCTTTAGATGGGTGGGGGTGGCCCTTAAAAGGGCCGTTGTGTTTCCATCTCTCAACTGTATGTGGACATGTGGATGTGTGACGTTTCCCGCGCCCCGACGCCGCTGTTTGTTGGGGGGCTCGGGGGTGGCTTAGACCAGGTGGGGGCCGCCTTCCTCCGGCTCTGAGAGGCCTGCCAGTCATGTGGAGCCGGCAGTCGCTGCGGAGGGGGGCCGGGCGGAGGAGCGGAGTTCGAAGCCTGGGAAAACGCAGCTGCAGCAGAGGCTGTGGCGCGCTTCCTTTCATGCTGGTTGTCATGGCGACGGCGCTGCTGCGGAGGAGCCGCCTTCCAAGAGCCGAGCATTCGAAATCGTTCCGCTTGGTGCAAATGGGACGTGGCTGTCTGTAGGCGGGGCCCAAATAGTCCTCATCATAAATGATAAACCAATAGCGTGGCTTAGAGGGCCTATATGAAAGAAGCCTATATGAAATAGAACAACCTCCCATGATGTATGGCTGAAAAAATACCTGCTAGTTGATGATTGTCCATCAATACCTGTGACATGCTAGGTTTTCCATATTACAATTTGGCAGGTATTCCTAGAACCTTGGATGACTGAGTAAGTGCTTTGTAGTTAATTAATGATGAATAAATGCATCTGTTAAGGTGTATTACACTGTCCGGTTAGTTGCCCAATGTAGGTTGGGGTTTCGATCATGAAAACTAAGGATCAGCATCTTTGAAACTAACTAGGTTGTTCGAAATGTCATCATACCACAATGACGTAAAGCATTCCAATGGCCACACACTCCCTTCTGTCGGCATCACGCTGCCTCCCTGAACTGTCACTAAGAACCCTGTCTTTTGCCTGTCTTTGTTGTCTTGAAAAGTGATGAATCATACAAATTGGGATAATGGCACAGATCGGTCAGTCCTTCCTCAAAGGCATTTAATGGTGTTGCACTCAGTCGTGCCTCAACACACCTGGCAAATTTCCGCATAAAGTGGAAAGCTTGTCAGATAGTTGGTTTCAGAAAGTTACAAAAACTCCCCCAGCTCTGAGTTTCCCCAATTCTAAGTTTGGAAAGGAGTGGAGAAGGGGGTATCAGACGCTGTTGGATAATCCAACAAGAACTTTGTTCAAAACATGCTGAGGCCCTTTAGACCCTCTTCACTCAACCAGTGACATGAGCTGTGCTCGGCACCAGATGGGGAGTACAGTGCAGAGGCAAAGCATGCCATAGGTGCCAACGAATGCAAGCCTGGCAAATACCTTTTTTCATTTGTGTATTTCAGTTTTACACAAAAGAAGGTGCTGGCAATGTTCCTCCTGTACTGAAGAGGAATGCCTATGATCCAGGCTGCAAAGTAAGTCAGTGGTTATGCTGCCAGTCGGGTTCCATCCTCCGCTGTCCTCTCCTCTTTGGTCCTGTATTTTACTGCAGCAAACAGGAGCTGAGGCTGACAACATCTTGCTGGCTTGTCTTTTAAACACATTGTGCATAGATTTCTACCCATCTCTAAATCACTTCTGCTGTGCATGCCAAAGGGGGGTATGTGATCACAATCTTATCAGTCCACTGTTAGAGGGTAAAAGTGTTGGCCTGCTAGGAGATGCTGAGTGGAGGGACATGGACCTCATTTAATCCCAATGGGATTATTGAGTAAAATGTCCTGTTTTACTAAGAGGGTTGTATCATCAGCGAATGATGATGATGATGATGAGATAAGTGATGAGTGATCTGTGCAACAGATAAAACATGTCATGGAACATTATAACACTATCAAAACTGCTCTATATCTTTATGCGAGGAACATAAATATGAATTTCCAGCAATAATTGATATGTAACATTCCAGCATTTATCTTATAAAAAAAACGTAAATCTAATAATAAAAAGATGGGAAAAAAGGTTAAACCAAACATTCAAATAAATATTGCACATTTGATTAATCGCGGCCTTCACGATTAGCTAATCTCATTCTTTCAAATTGCGATTTCAATTTGAAAACGATTAATGGTTCAGCCTAGAGCTGGGCTATATATCAATATTATATCGATATCATGATATGAGACTAGATATCGTCTTAGATTTTGGATATCGTAATATGGCATAAGTGTTGTCTTTTCCGTTTAAAGGCAGTACAGTAAAGTGATGTCATTTTCTGAACTTACCAGACTGTTGTAACTTTTCTATTATTTGCCTTTACCCACTTAGTCATTATATCCACATTACTGATGATTATTTATCAAAAATCTCATTGTGTAAATGTTTTGTGAAAGCACCATAGTCAACACTACAATATCGTTGCGGTAGCGATATTGAGGTATTTGGTCAAAAATATCGTGATATTTGATTTTCTCCATATCGCCCAGCCCTAGTTCAGCCCTTGAACTGTAGTCACACTCCAGTCACATATGAAAAATGTCTACATTTCCTGCTTCCTGACAGTGATTCTGGGACTTTATCCTGACTGGCTTTCTGTCTGTGAGCCATATGTTTTTTATTTACCTGTTTGTAATAGATGTGTGTGTTGTTGCCTCTCTGTACACTCCCTGGTGAGTCACTGACATTTGCGCAGTGCCCTTGAGCGTAGAAACATAGCTGAGGTGCTTCAACAATAACAGTATGTTGGTGGGCTAGGTGTTAAAGGCAACAAAGACACTGTAAGCAAACACACTGAGAGTTCTGTTAGAATTTTTTTTCACACCCAGACGAACAAATGTTATTTGAAAGTTTGGGTTTAGACAACATACAGTAGACTTACAGTTAAGACTTGTTCTAGGAAAAAGAAAACCAATTAAAAAAAAAGAACTAATGTGTTTGTTACTAACTACTGCACCATAAAGTTCCTACGTAGTTCTATTTTCTGTAAGTATGGAATAAAGGGCAACCTTGTGCATAGACAGTGTAGAGGGTGACGTGTGTAAAAGCCCTGTGAGGCAAATATGTTATTGTGGCCCATTATAAAACTGATTTGACTTGACCTAAAGTGAAAGGCAAAGGCCTCAGATGGCTTAAGATGCTCAGATTGTGCATATTCTGAAACATGCATTAATGGGGGTTTCCTTTGGCAACTTGGGACAGCGCAACAGGCTTTATACCCAACACTGACACCTTATAAAGTTGACATGGCAAACATGTTAGCAAACAGTTGCCTAAAACACATCCACCATACATGAGGCAACATTAGCACTCATTTGGAATAGTTTCTCTGGCCTGACGAATGCAACTCCAATACTCACTCTCCTTTTAGCTCTGGTTTGGTCTCCATCCACTCCTGAGAAAAAAAATCTTTCTTTTTAGCTGCTAAATTCTCCACTGAGTTCACCAATAACTTTGGCTGTTTGGTGCTGAGCAGGTAGTGTACAACCAAACCAATGAGCTAAGAGATGTGAAAAAGTTCCATAGTACTGTTGAGTCCAGGAATAATTCTCAGTGGGTTTGTCCCTAGATGTGACCCCTTTTCACATTTCACATAGTAATTTGTCCCATTGTTAATATACCAATATTGACTAGTACAGCTTTAAACAAAATGGTGTTACACCTCAAGTCAGTCATTATAAACTCATTTTGTGCAGCCCAAAAATGTTTCAGTTAGGATTTTTCTGATAATTTTATCCAAATAAAAACAATAAAAAGCAAAAGTGCTGGGAGATATGGAGAGAATCAAATATCACGACCATATACCTCGATATTGACATTGCGGCGATATTGTAAGGTTGACTATTAGTGCTTTCACAAAATATTCAAACAATGACATTTTTGATAAACAAACCTCCTAAAATGTGGATATAATGACTAAGTGGGTAAAGGCAAATAATATTACTGCGAGAACAGTCTGGTAAATTCAGAAAATGACATCACTTTACTGTAGAAAAGACAACACTTGTGCCATATTACGATATCCAAAATCTAAGAGGACATCTAGTCTCATATAGCGATATCGTTGTAATATCTATATATTGCCCAGCTCTAGGCTACAAACAGTTAATTACAATTTCATTGCAAGCTTTCTTTGTTTACAGCAAATGACAAAAATACACAGTAAAGCAAAACTTGGATAATTCCTTCTCTCAGGCCACCACAATTTTGACAATGGTGACAAAATCATAATAAGGTAAGGGAAAAGGTTTTTGCAAATGTATGTATGCAGCCATCCCTAAATCCCTCACAACCCCCGAGCTTTAAAAATGTAAGTGTATGTGGCTTTACAGAGATGGACAGTCGAGGCTCCTCTTTGTCATTCACCCTCATTAGCTGAATTGATTAGCTAACGCAATCATTGATAGACCTACAGAGGAAAATGATAAATGATGCCACTTTGAGCACAGAGGTCACAGAGCAACTGCTTACTTAAGAGACTGGTGCACTAAGCTGAAATCAAGTGGAACTGTTGAAACCACAGCGGGGTTTTTTTTTTTATTAATAGTTGCTAAGCTTTGTGAAGCTGCTTTAAGCTGATGATGAAGCTATTTTCATGCCAAACCTTTCAAAAAATGACAAGTATTCACTAGGAATTGTTGTACTCAAGATGTCTGCATGACTTGTGGAAATCCTTTCCTGCAGTATGAGTTTAACTGTTGTGTGCAGAGCCCCCAAAGTCCTGAATGTTTAATATCTTGTGCACATAAGCTATTGATATTCTGCAGATAAGAAAATACCTTGTGCACACAAGTTACAGATCTCTAGGGCTCCGTAGTTAAGAGATATTTGAAAGATGCAACTGATTTTTGGAGGACATTTTTTTATGTTTCAAGATGACACATGTATTGAAATCATTGTTTTTAATTTTAAGACTTTTGATTTTTACTTATTTTGTCACTTTAAAAAATCCTTGACCCTAAATGAAGATTGCAACTGGCAACAAGGACTTTTATCATCAATACAAACATTTGAATTTGAATTGAAGCAGAATCTTAATGCTAACATCAGCATGCTAACATGCTCACAATGACAATACTAACATGCTGATGGTTAGCCGGCATAATGTTTACTGTTATCGTGCTAACATTGGCTAATTTGCACTAAACACAAAGTACAGCTGAGGCTGATGGGACTGTCATTTGTTGTGCTGGTGTTTGGTCATAAAGCAACGTTTTGGACAGGTTGGAATGTTGACCTCTTGGTGGCGCTAGATGAAAAGTAATCACCAAAGCTTTAAGAATTCAACCACTTGGGACCATGAATGTGTGTACCAGATTTAATGCCTGTCCACCTGTGCCCTATCTCATGGCTATCCACCAAATATTTGTCAAGACTTGTCCCACAAATCCAAAAATGTCAACCAATTCACAGGGTCTCCAAAGTCTGTAGGATACATTCTCTGGGAACCACGAATGTATCAAACTTAATACCAATCCATATTTAAGGGCGTTTTCACACATACCTTATTTGGTCCGGACTTTCGGACTTTTCAGTTTGATCCGAACCAAAATTAGAGGTGTGAAACCTCCCCCGGACCACGGTCCGGATCAAAAGACCAAATTTTGGTCCGACCAAAAGAGGTGGTCTCGGTCCAGACCAAACTGAACCATGGTCCGGTTCGTTTACAGTGTGAAAGCATTTTTTGGATGATTCGGACTTTCGGACCAAATACAAGAAGCTTTGGCAGGCTCTCCTTGTGTTACAAGACCGGGGAATAGCTCCTTTAAGGAATAGCTTGGTGCTTAGTGTGTAGGCTACATGAGAGAGTGTGTGACGGTGAATGTGTCAGAGCAGACAGCTGTCGGCTATCAGAGCAGAGAATACATCAGTAGTTTATTTGTTAAGTGGTAGTAAATGTACAGTGTAGGTTTCCGTTTTTCTCTGAATAAATTCTCCAGAAAGTTCCAGTGTCTTGCTTCTCAACATCACAACAAAACAAAAAGAGCCGCGGCAGTAGGGGAGAGCAGCAGTCAGCTGAAAAAACTCAGACCGAGAGAGAGGATATGAGAGGACGAGGAAGCCTGTCTACAAACCAATCGATTATAAGTATCTGGAGACGCAGCTCACGTATGTGATGACGGCAGGACGTAGTTTTGTCACGTATAGATCTTTAGTGCGCTTGCATAACTGCAGTGTGAAACCAAAACTTACCGGATCAAATGTATACAATGTAACAAAAACATGAACCTTGGTCCGGACCTTGGTTCGGACTTTCATGTGTGAAAACGCCCTAAGTGTGGACTAGGGCTGAACGATGCATCTTCTACGATCATGTTAAATTAAGTAATAAAAAATAAATGAAAAGTCCACTGAAAATAGGACATTTCTGTAACAATCCGTGCTGCATGTCTGACTAAAAACATTGTAAGGACTTTGTGTTTCCCCAAAATGTGTAAGGATGAAAATGCCCATGGAACAGCAGTTACTTTAGATCATTTGAAACCCAGGATGACGATTAAAATGATGGTAGGAGAAAGAAGAATAGTTTTCACACTGTCTCTTCTGAATCAGTTCATTTTGAGGAATTCCCAAAGCCAACCAGTGTATAATTGTTAATAATATAATAAAATAGTTGTGCATGAAGTTTGCAGTCATTCGAACTAGATTGTATCCATCTTATATATACTGTACATGTGGACATGACTGATTGGACCAGGATTGGATTTTTGATCTTTGGTATTATCAAAATTAGGCAAACAATTACCATTAAAATGACTGATCATATTTCATGTTCTCAATAACAAACCATTATTAGCCAAAGTGTTCAATCCCAGACTAGAGATGAAGATCAGGAGACAGCGTAGTGTGTCCTTGAAGAGATCTTTGAAGACGAGCGATCAATGCCCTTTATCATCCTGTCCCATATGTATACTCGGTCCTTGTCAGCTGTCAGCCTGAGGAGATTGAGGCTGATGAGTGGAATAGGAGATGATGAAGCTGAGTACACTTGCTCATCACTTTGTCTTTTAGCTGCTGTGTGTTTGAGCACTCTGTTTGACCTGCTTGTTTGTGCTGTGATGTGTAAGCATCACTGTGTATGTGAGTGTGTGTCGGTGTGTTGCAGTGGAATGCGGCACCGCTGGTCTCGACAAGGCACAGAGATTTTAAAAGAGATGTTTGTTATTGTGGCTTCAAAGAGCTGGAGTCTGATGTCTGTCCCCAAGCAGGACAGAGCTGGGCAAGGCTGCTTTCATTCTTCCTCCCTCCTTTTCTCTCACTCTCTTTTTTGTGTAGCAGTGATCGTATTCAACCGTCGATAATAGTAATTGATGAAATTGTAGGTGCATTTCCAGACTGATTAAAATAGGAACAGGCTTCAGAATTTAAGAGAAAGAACGTAATCAGTGGAAAAAAATTTAACACTCCTTCATGAATTGTCACAATGTGCAACGATTATCATGTTTGACTAGCAGCTGATGTTGACCATTCCTCATGCTGTGTTGAAATGTGTAACTGAATTGAAAGTGTTGATTCATGCAGCACAGCAGTCTTACACCAACCCGTTCTCATTCCAAACTCGTAAAATAAGGACGTTTGGACAGTGGCTGTCAGCGTCTGATGCGACAAAAAAGGCATCTTTCAGCGTGTTTGTGTAAGGCACCAGGGAGAGCAGCAGTTAGATAGGATTTAGTGAGTAGTATGTAAGGGCCAATTTTCGCGTATGGAGGTTGGTTGGGGGGGTGGATGGGTCAAACACAGGACTTTCACCCAGGAGAGCGGGGTTCGTGTCCCGCTTGTCACGCTTGCTTTAGTCGTTTCTTTTCTTTCATCCCGCGTGTCACAGAACCGTAAACCCACCCACGACCTTTTCCTTAACATAACTGCGTCAAAAGGGACGGCAATAGTCCCGACCAAGCGCGTTTACTTATAGTGCTAAAGGGACGGCAATAGTCCCGACCAAGCGCGTTTACTTATAGTGCTAAAGGGACGGCAATAGTCCCGACCAAGCGCGTTTACTTATAGTGCTAAAGGGACGGCAATAGTCCCGACCAAGCACGTTTACTTATAGTGCTAAAGTGACGGCAATAGTCCCAACCAAGCGCGTTTACTTATAGCGCTAAAGGGACGGCAATAGTCCCGACCAAGCATGTTTACTTATAGCGCTAAAGGGACGGCAATAGTCCCGACCAAGCACGTTTACTTATAGTGCTAAAGGGACGGCAATAGTCCCGACCAAGCGCGTTTACTTATAGTGCTAAAGGGATGGCAATAGTCCCGACCAAGCACGTTTACTTATAGCGCTAAAGGGACGGCAATAGTCCCGACCAAGCGCGTTTACTTATAGTGCTAAAGGGACGGCAATAGTCCCGACCAAGCGCGTTTACTTATAGTGCTAAAGGGACGGCAATAGTCCCGACCAAGCGCGTTTACTTATAGCGCTAAAGGGACGGCAATAGTCCCGACCAAGCATGTTTACTTATAGCGCTAAAGGGACGGCAATAGTCCCGACCAAGCACGTTTACTTATAGTGCTAAAGGGACGGCAATAGTCCCGACCAAGCGCGTTTACTTATAGTGCTAAAGGGATGGCAATAGTCCCGACCAAGCACGTTTACTTATAGCGCTAAAGGGACGGCAATAGTCCCGACCAAGCACGTTTACTTATAGCGCTAAAGGGACGGCAATAGTCCCGACCAAGCACGTTTACTTATAGCGCTAAAGGGACGGCAATAGTCCCGACCAAGCGCGTTTACTTAAAGCGCTAAAGGAGACCTTTGCATCAATAAGAACGACAAAGGCACCTAGGACTAGGACTAAAATCTTTTAAACTGACCTTTGTCAATCTGAAATGAAGACAGATTCAGCAACTGCATGGCCTATTTCTCGCTTAAAATGTTTTCAGAAACACGCCTCAGTGTGTTCTGAGGCATTTTTTGGACCTCGGGACCCGACTGATCAGTCCGACTGGCTTTTGTGCCGACGGTCGGCCCGTCTGGCTGGTGTGTCAGGGCCTTAAAACTATTGGATCTGCCCAGAGCCACTCTGGATCTGACATAACCAATCGCTAATGTTTAGTCGTGACGTATGCCATGCGCAAGTGCAACAAGAGGGGAGACCGTCAAGGATAGCCTTGACGGTGCTAATGCTAATAGTAGCATTAGCACCGCTAGCATTAGCCTTAGCCAAATCCTTCACCACTAACGGAGCGAGCTGGAAAATCAAACTTTTCCCGAACTCCGTGGGGAGGAGGGCCACAACATCATGGCCACCAACACAACTTAGCAAAGATTGTTCTTGCTCGGGCTTTAACTTCTGGATATTCGGCAGCATTGCTGCCACAACGGATCGAATGGCTTCGCTCACATCTTTCTAGTGCACGTCCTCAACGTCATCGTTCTCAGACACTCCCTCTGTTCGCTGATTGGACCGGTAAATATTTGACCGGAGAAAACCTAAGAATATACCGCAAACCCAGTCAGAGTACTGAAGGGAAATGAAAATTGAGTGGAAGTAAGTAGGAGGGCGGAGCCAGGCTACCTTAAATCTGCATTCTATCTAATTTCCAGCAGGGGGCGACTCCACTGGTTGCAAAAAGAAGTCAGTTTCTATAGAAGTCTATGAGAAATGACCCTACTTCTCGCTTGATTTATTACCTCGGTAAACATTTTCGTACCAGTTTTATGATCTCAATCGCTAATGTCAAGTCTTCTTCAATACAGCATTTAGTAAATTATGGTCCCATTTATTTGAAAATAGACGATAAAGCAGGGGATGTTTTAGGGGCGTGTTTAGGGATGTTTAAGCTAGCTAGCCAGTGCTAGCATTAGCCGGTAACTTGAGGGAGAGTTTAGCGATTTTCTGTTCTGTTGTACATGCAGATGAATGGTGCCAGTACCCGAAAGTCTGCCGGTAAATCTCCACTGGATGACTCGCTGAAAATCAACAACTTTTTCTCATTAGCCTTTAGCTTAGCGCGGCGCCATTGCAAGCTCCACCCTCTCGTCCAAAAATCGTCACGTCCAGTTTCACAAAAACCAAGATGGCGACCGCCAGTTTCACAAAAACCAAGATGGCTACCGCCTGATTGCCAAACTCGAGGCTTCAAAACAGCAGTCCACAAAGCTTGAGTTGCTGCTGCAGCAGGACAAGGCTGTGATTGTGTCCGTCTGAATGTGTGTCAGTGTGCTGCAGGGAGCTGCTGTGAAAGAGCACAGAGCTCACTACACACTTTATTTTCTGCTAAATTGAAGATTTAAAGGGGTGATCTGACACACAACCTCAGGTGACTTAATATTCTGCTGTTTCTCTGTGATGTCCTAACAAGTTGTCACATTATGGCTACTATCTCAGCCACAACTGTCAAACACCCACTCAGTTCAAACGTTAGTCACATTCAGCATTGCTGTGCTGAAGCGAGACTGCAGAGTGGCTCCGAGTCTTTCAGTTTGCTGAGCTTCTTCCCTGTGGCCCTGGGCAAGGAAACACAGCAGTCTCAAATCTCAAAAAAGGTCCTGTATTTTTATGTTGCTGTTTGTTTGTTTGTTTGTGTGTGTGTGTGTGTGTGTGTGTGTGTGTGTGTGTGTGTGTGTGTGTGTGTGTGTGTGTGTGTGTGTGTGTGTGTGTGTGTGTGTATGCCCTGCCTGAGTAAAAATAGTTTTGAGGAAGAGCTACAAAAGAGGTGGGAGGGAGGAACAGTGAAACATAGTCTGAGATGGTGGGGTTGGTGATCCATGCAATGTTTTAAAGGTCCCATGACATGGTGCTCTTTGGATGCTTTTATATAGACCTTAGTGGTCCCCTAATACTGTATCTGAAGTCTCTTTTATATAGACCTTAGTGGTCCCCTAATACTGTATCTGAAGTCTCTTTTATATAGGCCTTAGTGGTCCCCTAATACTGTATCTGAAGTCTCTTTTATATAGGCCTTAGTGGTCCCCTAATACTGTATCTGAAGTCTCTTTTATATAGACCTTAGTGGTCCCCTAATACTGTATCTGAAGTCTCTTTTATATAGGCCTTAGTGGTCCCCTAATACTGTATCTGAAGTCTCTTTTATATAGACCTTAGTGGTCCCCTAATACTGTATCTGAAGTCTCTTTTATATAGACCTTAGTGGTCCCCTAATACTGTATCTGAAGTCTCTTTTATATAGACCTTAGTGGTCCCCTAATACTGTATCTGAAGTCTCTTTTATATAGGCCTTAGTGGTCCCCTAATACTGTATCTGAAGTCTCTTTTATATAGGCCTTAGTGGTCCCCTAATACTGTATCTGAAGTCTCTTTTATATAGACCTTAGTGGTCCCCTAATACTGTATCTGAAGTCTCTTTTATATAGGCCTTAGTGGTCCCCTAATACTGTATCTGAAGTCTCTTTTATATAGACCTTAGTGGTCCCCTAATACTGTATCTGAAGTCTCTTTTATATAGACCTTAGTGGTCCCCTAATACTGTATCTGAAGTCTCTTTTATATAGGCCTTAGTGGTCCCCTAATACTGTATCTGAAGTCTCTTTTATATAGACCTTAGTGGTCCCCTAATACTGTATCTGAAGTCTCTTTCCCGAAATTCAGCCTTGGTGCAGAATTACAGCCAGTCAGACAGTATGTGCCATTTCTGTGTCTGTAGCTATTGAGGAGGAGAGAGGGGAGGGCAAGGTGGAGAGTGGGGGTGTGGCCTTGACCAAATGCCATGCTTTGCTCGTTTGAAAGCCATGATGTCTCTCTCTCATGGGCGGGGCAAATTCTCTGGGCGGGCAAAGCAGAGAAAGGGGAGGTAACCTTGCTCCTTATGACGCCATAAAGGGAAGATTCCAGATTGGCCCATCTGAGCTTTCATTTTCTCAAAGGCAGAGCAGGATACCCAGGGCTCGGTTTACACCTATCAGCATTTCTAGCCACTGGGGGACCATAGGCAGGCTGGGGGAACTCATATTAATGTTAAAAAAACTCATAAAGTGACATTTTCATGCCATGGGACCTTTAAAGGTGTTGGAGGCCCAGCAGTCAATAGTGAGGAAAGTAGTACAATATATGTATGTATGTATGTATGTATGTATGTATGTATGTATGTATGTATATATATATATATATATATATATATATATATATATATATATATATATATATATATATATATATATATATATATCTGTGTTTTGAGTTCCTAGAAGAACTCTCAGATTTAAAAAAAAAAAAAAAAAAAAAAAAAAAAGTGCAGCTATAAGCAGTTAATGTACAGATTCCTCTAAGTATTAAGTGAATACAAATCCTTTAAAAGGACTGAAACATCCCTGCAGTCTGATATATGAAACGATACAGTCCATAAGTTGTTCCTTAGCAATGATTACATCATATTTTAACTATGGTTTTAATACCGTAAACAAAACCTGATTAATCAGTTTACCAAGGCAAGGCAAGGCAGCTTTATTTCTATAGCACATTTCAGCAACATCGCAATTCACAGTGCTTTACATAAAACATTCAAGAGCAGTTAAACACAACCATTACCCAGATAATAAAAGCAGCTAAAATGGAATAAGACAGATATAAATTACAAGAATAAAAGTTACAGTGTAAGACATGAGCCAATACTTGATTTTAAAAAAGGCAGAATCAAAAAGAAAAGGCTTCAGCCTTGATTCAAACGAACCGAGAGTTGCAGAGGGCCGGCAGTTTCCTGGGAGTTTGAGTATTGTTGTATTTTTCTGTTGCATTACATCTTTAATAAGACTGACGATATTTTGAATGAAACCGCACAGCAAAGACGGATTACAGGATTCCATCACTACACAAATGCCAACAGAGTAAGGCACCATAGAGAGTGACAGTTTGTAGTCCTCAAACTCAAAGCGGTGTTTAATCCATTATATTCATGGGTTCATTTTCCAGGTTTCTGATATAGTTTCCCTAAAAAATCAACTGAAGACCTTTTTCAGTTTAAATGCAGAAATAAAGTCTGTGGTTCCCATTTGTCTGAATTAACCTTAGTTACAAATAGATTCAAATCTGATTGCCTAATCTGCTTGATGTGGTCTAAAGCCCCAGGCACGCTAGAAAGAAGCAAAGCAAAGTTCCTCTGCACATCTTTGCCAATAGCCAACTGGGAACACACAAGAGCTAGTCAATCACAATGGCTTTCCAGTTAGTTAGTAGCTTGGTCAATAACTGGATAATAGTTTCTCACAATGTATTCATAGATGTGTTTTTACCATTGCCATAGCTGTCAGCAAACCATAACCCTGTCTAAACTCTGGCAGAGTAGCTTAAATAAAAATTGATGGTGCAGTGCAGCTAATAAACTAAGCTAAGCTAGCTTCTTCTGTTTTGGACTCTGTGACTGTGCTCTGTCAAAACTAAGACCTGTCGCAATGATTTGTGCAGATTTACTATGCCCCTCAACAAATCATTCTAATACAATGACCTGATTTGACTTCTTTACATGCAATTTAAAGACTAACTTCTGCCAACTACGACCAAATGACGACAACAGTACTTGCCAAATGACGACAACAGTGCTTGGCAAATAACCAATCGAATTGCAGAGCGGCAACAGGCAATCAAGCCCACTTGGCATCACATTTATGCCATCCACTTTTATTGCCAAAGGCTCTGGGCATGCGTATCGTTCTTTTCCCACATTCGGGGCACTTGACATTGTAAACGTGGGCCAAGCGCATTCAAAACACAATTTAAAGACTATTTAATCCATTCACTGACCTTAAATATTATTTAAACAGTAGCATAACAGTAGCGACCATGGATCTCTTTTATGTCATGCATTAATCCAGAATTATATTCATTTCTAAGTTACTCATTTACACATTTAACTACTAAAACCAAACGTTTTTCTGCTGCCAACAGGTGGCGCTTTGCCACTATTTGTTTTCAACATAAAACAAACATTTTCATTGGAACCCTTAAATTGGTATTAAATAATTCTGACCAATATATACCATAATATACCATATATATATATATATATATATATATATATGGTAATTTATATATTACTGGTAATTTACAGCCTCGTGGTGCATTCTAAGTTGTTGTTAAATTCAAATGTGTGACTAGATAAATGTATAATAAACAAATACAAATCTTAAAATTAAGTTCAGTCACTTTCTTTGCATTCATTTGATTCCCAATCAAGATACACTGGTGAGAATGGCTTTCCATTGTTAATATGTACTTAAAAACAGTTCTGAAATGCAAAATAATACAATTTTAGTCATGTGATAAAACGTGCGATTAATCGCGATTAACTATAGAAATTCAACGATTAATCGCGATTAAGAAAATGTAATCGTTTGACAGCCCCTATGTACTGAGTGAGCCATTTTACAGATGAAAATGTGCAGATGGTTGGAGTTTCCACACTTTCGGCCAATCAGAGCTGCATCTGACTACTAACTGTAAGCATGATATAAATGTCTTCTTTTGTGGGATTGGGTGGAGCACAGCATGCTTCTGGTTATTTAAGAAGTGTTCAGTTCAGATTCAGATTTTTCATTTTTGTTTCCGCAAAACAATCTTCCTCAGTGAAATTAAAGAAACCGGTTCCGGATCTACTTTTTGCAGCTGATGTGGTCAGTTGTGGCCTCAACATTTTATTATTCAGCGGTCAGTTCCCGGCCGTATGAAGAAGTCACAGTTAGGCCTGTAAAAGTTAATACATAATTGTCTAATTGTCAATTTTTTCACGGATTCTTTGTTTAACTGCAATGACCTGCTAACATTAGCTAAGGTCTTAAGGAGTATGACTGGTAGTTGTCGATTTTGTTTAGATATGCCAAATTGTAATTATATAAGTGATTATTGGACTATATATTTTTATTATTATTTCAATTGTTAGTTTTTGGCACTTGACTCTATACATGTTCATAACAACAAAAATAACAAGGGGGGATACAGTTAGAAAAAATGTTTTATGATAATAAAGAGGCATGGTTTACTTCATTGGCTGTGTATTTGTACTATTACATTATCTGGGTCACATGACAGTCATATATAACCAAAAGACGCATCCTATGATTCATTCACAATTTTTATTTGTTTTGAAAAAGTGTTAAATAAATAAATATTTTTAAACTTGACTGAAAGAGACAATTATATAATCAATTGCAATTATTTCTGAGACAGTTAATTGCACAGCAACATTTTGGAATTGTTCCAGCTCTAATCACAGTTGCAGGGAAGCTAAAGGATACAGAAGCAGCCTTGTCTTAATTATAGAGCTCCTCTGGCATGGTTCACTTAGTGCTCCGGGTTTATTATTAATGGCTTAGTGTGGAAATTGACACCGTGGGAAATAGCCATCATCGCCATTAAGCCTTCATCAAGAACGGCTCTCTTTTTCCTCCGAAATTAATTTTGGTATGAAGAGAAAAGGATCGCTTCTTTTTGGTGGTGCCATATAAAAAAAGTCTAACACGGTGCTCTTTGGTGCAGGGAAGATCAAATAGCAGCGTGCAAACCAAGGCACTTTTGTTAAAGAAAATATTTTAAAAAGCCTTTATTGATGCAGCTACTGCATAGCAAAAGGTAAAAAAAATACGCACCAATGCGCTGCGGCACACAGGCCTTCTTCAGGGTGACTAATTGAAAGCCACGGTGTGTCCAGGACTAAATGAGGACATTGATTACTCTCCTTTCTTGTCATGTGTTCTGTTGTTTTTTTGTTTGTGTTAATTGTAGGGCTGTCAAAACAACATGTTAATTTCGATTAATTAATCTGAGAAAAAATAACGCATTAGAAAAAATAACGCATTAAAAAAAATAACGCAGATTAATCCATTCCATATTGACGTTTGACCCGGAGCCGTTCTAGCCACCATTGGACTGTAAAATGAAGGAGGGAGACAAGAATGTGCTGCCTGGATCATTGATTGGAACATTTACTTGTAAAAATCTTCTTCCTGCCAACCCTGGCTACCGAAATCTGGTGCCACTGATATGTCTGCACTTCTCTCTGATACTCTGAAATAGGCAACACAAACACCGCTGCACGTGACGCTAGTTAACACTATACTCGACAGCAGCTAACGTTAGCCTACCGCTAGCTAGTTAACACTATACTCGACAGCAACTAACGTTAGCCTACCGCTAGCTAGTAGCTGGATTAAACACGGTTAAAATGCTGACAGCTAACGCTAAACGGTATAAAGTTTGACTGTGTTTTACTGTAGAGGATTCAACACCGGTATGTAACAATCTGCAGCTGCCCGGAAAAACAACACAGACGGTGTGTTCAATGAAACTGGTAAACTACAGCCTCGTGGTGCATTTGAAGTTATTGTAAATGTCCTTTTCCCACCTGGTGGTTGTTTTTGTCGTTCAACAGCAATTTACTAGTGAAATAAGTTATTGTTATACATTATTATTAAATCATTTAATTTTGACCATATGGCCATAGCAATAAACAAGCCTTCTTTAATGTCACCGACTGTTGTTTAGTACCCTTTTTTTGTCTTTTCTTTTTTTACTTTCTTAAAAAGTATCAGTTTAGGCACCGTTAATTATCTATGCGATTAATTTCGATTAATTAATCACAGAGTATGTAATTAATTAGATTACATTTTTTAATCGATTGACAGCTCCAGTTAATTGATATTGTGTATGTATACAATTGATATTTCTACTAAGTTGTCTGTTTTTTAATTATCTTTCCACTATTATTTAGCACTTTGGGACTTTATTCTGATTCATTCTCTATTTTACTATGGTTTTAAGTATGATGTCAATTCCTGTCTTTGTTCATATATTTTCTGGGGCGCGTTCAATCTCAAAACGGTGTGCACCGTGTTGCTATGGTTTCCTGGTTGAACAACATGTTCCCCGCGGAATGGTGTGAAACGGTGTGCAACTGTTTTGAGTTATGTTTCCTCTCGTTTGGTGGGTGTGTGTCTTCTCTTCGCAGCAGAGACGTGTCCGATCTAAGCGCACGGCGTGAAGCACCTGGCGCAGGTGCGTTTAGGGGCGTGTACAAATCCACTTTTGCCAGTTTGACGGTGGAAAAAAAGGGTCTGTGTGCCAGGCGCATGGTTCAAAAGAGTTGTACTTAGTGTCTTAATTATTCATAGGTGTGTTTTGGGCGTAACATGCAATAAACCAATCACAGTGTCATCTCCCATTCCCTTTAAAAGCCAGGCACGTTTGGACCTTGGCGCATTGCTATTATAATGGAGGATTTGCTAAGCAAGAAGGAGAGATGTTCAGGAGAAGAAACTGATCTGATCATATATGGCACGAGCACAATGCCACCTAAACTCCACGAGGTGAAACAGCCGTTAAAAAAACGGATGAAATGAAATGCTGCGTTACGGACTTTAGACCAGGTTTTTGTTGGTCAATGGTGCGATCACTTTCCACCTGAACACACCTCCCTGTAAGACCAGCATGCCCATGGGCGCACAGATGGGCGCAGGTGCATTTGCTATTTAAATAACGTGGGCGCTGGACGGGAAATTGACAACTGTGTCGGTCTTAAACTAGCAAAGACACTGCGCAAGATAGGGCTCTGTGAAGTTGCAAGTTGGAAAGAAGGCATAACCTGAGGTGAATGTTGGAGGTCTGTGTCCTCCATCATTCTGACAGGCCTAGGCAGGTGGTAGAAAATCTAGATCCTTCTCTACTGGATCCCGAATCTGTCCTGCTGTCGGAGCGGTTTGTACCAGGCTGCAGGAACAGAAATAAAGGAGGCGGTGCTGGCAGAGCCTCTAAACATTTCCAGATGCTGCAGACTGAACTGTGGGAACTCAGTGGAGAGAAGAAATCCGCGGCTGGCCAACCTTAAGAGGCCTAGAGATTTTAAATGTCTACCTTGAAATAGGATTTGACTAGTGATGCACCAAAATGAAAATTCTGGGCCAAAACCGAAAATGTTGTATTAATATTATACTTTTTAATTGATTTCATGAGTTTAATGAATCTGAATTGGAAAAACTACAAACTAATAAAAATGATCACACTTTTATTGAAAGTAACACACCAAAATTTGACAATATACAGTATATAAAACACAATATTAAATATATTATTAGTTTTCATTCAGTACTGTAACAATCAAATGTAACAGATTTTTGATGCAGTACTCTGCATATTGAATTGGATGTCGTGTTGTCAGGTGGTGTATCAAACCTGACGTGGAAGAGTTCTTTGGCACCGTACCCCCTCTTGAAATGTCTGCTGAACCAACACTGCAGGTCGCAAATTTGATGTCCTTATCAGAAACTTTGAAGTAATTCCACACCGCTGACATGATCGGGCTTTGCTGGGTAGCATCATAACGGCTAGATCAGCTGAGAGGGAAATCTGAGCACTGAGGGGCGGGGCAGAGAGAGATATTTTCAGCTCATTTTCGGCCGTATTTCTCTTTCGGCCAAAAACCGAAAATGCCATTTTCGGCCGAAAGTTTTCGGCGGCCGAAATTTCGGTGCATCCCTAGATTTGACTGATAGCGGGGGTTTTCATGACCGACACTGGTAGTTTGTGGATTACCAACAGTTGCTTTTATGTGCTGCTATTCAGTCAAATAAACCAGACTTTTGTAACAAACTTGATTCGGTGGTTTGTCGCATAGGGTATATTAAGCGTAATAGAGGAAATAAAAACAGCACAGTTATTGTAATAAAAGCTGTGTGTTTCACGCAGAGTTTTATTCTTCTTATATGTTTTCGTGGCAATATGTATCGATACACAGACGCCAAGTATCGATCTATTATTATATATGTGTTGGTTCTATTTTGCAGCAATAAAATTGAAGTGAGAAGAACAAACAGACATTTATCTTTTTAGATAAAACAGATGTTGACAGAGTTTCCCTTTGGGGACATCATTTGACATTGGGAAAAATTAGAAGTTGAAAAAAAGGTCATAAATTGCAATATATCGCAGAGTATTGCAATATGCTCAAAATCGCAATAATATCGTATCGTGACACAAGTATCGCGATGATATCGTATCGTGGGGGCTCTGGTGATTCCCACCCCTAATAATACTCCTTAATCATGTAGCGCTTTTCTAAAACAGGTTTACAAGACTTTGGGCACAAAAGGCAGTTCAGAGATGGGTCTATAGATGCTTTGAAGTTGTGGCTCAAAGTTTGGTTTCTTTGAAAGTGGATGAGCATGTGCATGTTTGCAGTAATACAGGTTAGATGTCAGAGTAAATAGAGCTGTTATGATAATAAAAGATCCAGATCGACCATACTGTGGTATAACCAAATCTGGGAGTGCTGCTCTACAAACATTGGCATTTAAAAAGATATTTGACACACAAACATAGATTCCTCCATGTCACATCAGGCCACCGCCTCATGCCGAGCAGAGCAATTTATTGTCCCTCTTGTCCCCCGTCGGCCCCAGTGCACTATGGCTCTCCAGACTATTTTTATCCATCCAGGAGAACATGTCGGCATCCTTTCCCCCGGACAGATCCCATAATTCCTCTCTGTGTCCAAACACACGCTGACAAGAAATAGGTCTGCAGTAGCCCGGTGCTTTACAACGGGCCGCTGTTTCACATGAACAACTCCACTCACACTCTCATCTTACATTTATGTGCCTCACACATGCGCTCTCTCTCTCTCTCTCTCTCTCTCTCTCTCTCTCTCTCTCTCTCTGTCTTTCTTTCTTCCTCTCTGTGTGCAAATGATGAAAGTAAAAGTAATACAAGGCACCGACAGAGGCATCTGGCCTAATTCCAATAGAAAATGGAATTGGATTAGTGCCTCTTTTGTTGCAGGTGTGTGTGTGTGTGTGTGTGTGTGTGTGTGTGTGTGTGTGTGTGTGTGTGTGTGTGTGTGTGTGTGTGTGTGTGTGTGTGCGCGTGTGCGCGTGTGTGGGCGTGCGTGCGTGTGCGATCCCAGACAGATCAGTCATCCACATGACATTGATCATACTAATCGTTTCTCCTGGCTTTCAGATGCAGTCTTTGTTATATACACTGTAGTAATGTTGCATAATCTTCTAATGGATAAGAACGTTGTGCGGCTGATTTAACAACTGATAATCACACCCTTTATTTACTCACTTCCTTGCTGCTACAGAGAAAATGTAGTTACAAGATAAGAGTCTCTTAGTCTTTTCCTCCTCTCTAAACGCCTGCTGGTAGATTAAATATTTCCCATTTTCTTCCTTCTCCTTTTTTCATTTTCATGATTGCAGTGCCGGTCCCAAAGGAGACAACATCTATGAGTGGAGGTCGACCATTCTGGGCCCCCCAGGCTCCGTGTACGAGGGGGGAGTGTTTTTCCTGGACATCGCCTTCACCCCAGACTACCCCTTCAAACCACCCAAGGTGAGTGGTGCCTGCCCTGCAGCTATGCAGCACCATGCCACCCCGCTAGTTTCGCATTGCCAGACCTTCCTCCACAGCGCTGTCGAGGAAGGTATGGCTAGTCCACACAGCATTCCGGGATGGGAGAAAAACGTGCTCTGGTTTATTGCCATTTCTTTAAACCAATCACTATCCAGTTATGCCCCTGATTACTGCTGTGCATGCAAACACACTGAATGACTTGTTTTAGCCTTGTCCACCTACAGCATGTTGACAAAGTAACAAGTGACAGCAGCACAGAGAGCTGAACTGGTCGGAAGACAAATGATGGTCCTATACTTCTATTTTGGGGATATTCCTACAGTGTAATGTTAAAGGGAAAAGGCCGGTGGTAATCTATCATTTTCTTATCGTCAATAAACCCTAAAAAAAACAATGAAAGCACATTGGTTCCTACAGAATCTGTGAATTCTTTTAATAATGTCAAGTGAGCATGAATGACAGCAAGTAAGGCTTTTGTATTCTATATAGATTGGTATAAATTGAGCCTTTTACACTAACCCTGTCATTAGGAACAACACCTGTAACCATGGTAACTACACAAATCAAAGATGGCTTAGAGGACATGAAAATAAAATTTTAAATAAAACGAAAACTTGAATAAAACGTCAGTTTTAGTTCAGTTCACTAGAATGTGACTACAACTAGTACATTTTGGTCAAAAGAGGAAAAGTCCATCAAAATCAGGAGCAAACCTTAGTACTGCTACAGATGACATAAATATTAGACAAAGAAGGTTTAGTAAGCTCCTGAAACCGCTGGTCAATGCCGCAAATAGTGCACTATTTTCATCAGTGGATTAATCCACATTTGGTGCTCCAGTGAGTATCTGTGGCAGCAGGACGGAGTATACGTGGGATTGAGTGAAAATAAACTACAGTGTGTGTGTATGTGTGTTCACGGTAATGAAGGAACATGTCAGCCAGTGCAACAGTGTGACTCACTGATATGTTTTTAATAGTTTTTTAGACAACAATGGAGCTCTATGGCACAGAGGAAGAAGATAAATCAGGCTTTGATACACACACAATACTTTATAGTAGATGCATTCATTGTTGGTTCGGCTCTGCACATGGGATTTGCTGACAATAAGAAAACCTTTAACTGTTTCTTGTTATTGTGTCCCCTTCTGACATGTTAGCATTCAGCGACATTTGGCTTCCCTCCAGCGAGGCTGTGGGTTTTGTGTGTTTGTGTGTGTTTGTGTGTGTGTGTGTGTGTGTGTGTGTGTGTGTGTGTGTGTGTGTGTGTGTGTGTATGTGTTCTGCGGATGCAAGTGTGTGTCAGTATTTACACAGTAGACTGGCTGACAGCGGTTGCCACCTCTCTCGGTTTGAGTCGTGCTTCTGATTTTGCCCTGGGTGTTGGTTTCGAGTCTTAAAATACTCCCTCTCCATCAGCTAATTACAGACCTGTAGTAAAAGTAAACAGGAAAATATTTTAGGATATCTGCCATATTTATCCTGTTTTAATATGGACTATTTGGTACGCAGAGGCACTTGGCTTGCTTTGGATTATGGTTGAGTAGTGAAAGAGAGTTGACTGGGGCAGCAAATACACCTACAAGTGTCTGCCGCTAAATGCAAAGAAGAACTAACAATAGCGCCTGTCAAGGCACGATGTGAGTCTTTACACGCTGTGAGTCCTTACACAATGTTTCCTTACACGCTGTGAGTCTTTACACGATGTGAGTCCTTACACGATGTGAGTCTTTACACGATGTGAGTCCTTACACGATGTGAGTCCTTACACAATGTGAATCCTTACACGATGTGAGTCTTTACACGATGTGAGTCTTTACATGATGTGAGTCCTTACACGATGTGAGGCCATACACAATGTGAGTCCTTACACAATGTGAGTCCTTACACAATGTGAGTCCTTACACAATGTGTCCTTACACGATGTGAGTCTTTACACAATGTGAGTCCTTACACAATGTGTCCTTACACGATGTGAGTCTTTACACGATGTGAGTCTTTACACGATGTGAGTCCTTACACAACATGAGTCTTTACACGATGTGAGTCCTTACACGATGTGAGTCTTTACACAATGTGAGTCCTTACACGATGTGAGTCTTGACCCGATGTGAGTCTTTACACGATGTGAGTCCTTACACAATGTGAGTCCTTACACAATGTGAGTCCTTACACAATGTGTCCTTACACGATGTGAGTCTTTACACGATGTGAGTCCTTACACGATGTGAGTCCTTACACGATGTGAGTCTTTACACGATGTGAGTTGCGCATGTGCACAACGGCAACCATCTCTGACAGCTAGCTACGGCTACACCACTTGGACGAAGTGCAATAACAAAATACTTTCACCCAGGAAAGGTGTGTTTGTTCCTCGTGAGCATTTTAATTCAAACCACGATCTCTTTCCTAAACTTAACATCGCTGCATGACGCTCACTTTTTCTGGCTAAACTCAACTCCTGAAATACTTTTTATAAGGAAGTATATGGGATTTATTGTGTTGGTTTTTTTTTTTTACCGTGGAATTTTTTTTTTTAACCTTTATTTTACCAGGGAAAAAATCACATTGAGATTAAAATCTCTTTTACAAGTGAGCCCTGGCCAAGAAGGCAGCACATAAAAATACACTTTAACATACAACAAATAACAGACAGACAGGGATGGACAACAATAAGAAATAAGAAATAAAAAATAGAAAATCACATTTTAAAAACAAGCGCAAACATGTTGGCATATTTGATGTAGGTAGGACTTGGATTCGGTATCAATTTGGCTATGGAGAATCGTGGAATTTCACTGCCGTTGGTATTGACTATTACATTTCATTAAGTAATGGAAATCCAGCAATCAATAAGCAATAAGATACTTTTGGCCGAATGCATGACATTTCAGGGTAATCTATCCAATAGCTGTGGAGATATTTAGCTGTGGACCAGAAATGCATTTGTATGTGTTTTTCTGCTTCAGTTCCAGGAAGTGATTAAAAGTGCAGAAATCTGATACTTAAATGGCAACACAGAGACAGAAACAATTTTTTTTTTCTGTCACATCTATGTTCAACATCTCTTATAACAATATAAGCACTGCATATTGCACAGACTGCTAAACATTACGTCATGCCTGTTTGTTGTTATGCCTCTGCGCCGGCAACAGCCATGGCCAGAGGCATTATGGTTCCAGGTTGTCAATCTGTCCATTTGTACGTACGTCCGTCCGTCCATCCCATTTTCTATTCAGCGCCATAACTCAGAAACAGAAGGGGTTTGATACTAAATTGGTGACACTAATCTTGAAACTGTGGTGATTGGATGGATCTGAAGAGGTGTGTGAAGCAAACCAAAAAATACACTTCATACCTTTTCCACAGTTCTGCTTTAAAGAAAGACGCTGTTGACTTGTGTGGATGACTTCCTGATGCTTTCTCAATAACTGGTTGGTATACAGTATGTCTCATATGCAGCCAGTTATGCTGCTTCCACAGTGATAATTTAGGTAAACGATAATGTCGGGTGTGAGTCATTTCTCCCTCATCTTCTCACACATTCAGCCACTAAAGGGAGGTAAATGTGTTTATGATAACACTGACACATTTAAGAAGTTGGGTTTATTTTGTGGAACAGGAAAACGGGTTTGCAACATTTAAATTCCTCAAAGTTACGCACGGCAGTAAGCATGATCAGTCCGTGTACAGTAAAGGCAATAAGTATGCCTTACCTTATTTGACAGAAATCTATATGCAGTTGCATGTCATTTCTGACAATTTGATTAACAAAAATGTATATTATGCTTGAGTAAATGAAACCCCAATCAACAAAACTGCTTAAAAAAATTATATTCATATTAAAATACCACCATTAAAAACACCGGGAGAGTCCGGCACAGCCATACTCTGGACGGTAAACTGAGATAAGTGCTCCTACTCGTTCTGCTTTTTCAACAGTTGTTTGGTAGATTGCTATTAAACACAGTCGGAGAGGATTTGAAGTGCTATTTTTATTCTCAATTCTTGTCATTTTGGCACTGGTGATTTTCCTTTGGGGCTGGCTAAGACCTCCTTGGGGGAGCCAAACATTCCTCTATGCAGGAAAAACCCTGAATGTAAACCAGAGACTCTGCAAATGGGAATTACAATTACACAGAGAAAAACAAAAGACGCAACTTACTCCACCTATATACGGAATAAAACTTGATGTATGGTTTGATTCGCCATTTCATGCTAAAAAATCAAATGTTACAACAAACCAAATGTATTGTGAATTTTGACACAGCCTTGGGTATTTTAATTTGCAGTATGGTGCGAAACATGATTCCCAATGAGTAACTTTCTCCTCATTCCCTCCTGACCAGCTCAAACTGCCTTCTTCCTGGCAAGGCCACATTAAGGGGGAACCGGAGCCCGTCTAAACTCTTGGCATCCTGCTGCCTTGTTTTTCCAGTCTGGCTGTGAGCTGTGCCATCCAGCAGCTCACCGGCTCACAGCCACCAATTCGACAGCTGCAGCTGCTCACTACACTGGCTCACACATAATGTTAGGATGATAAGGCCATTTAAGGCTGACATTGATACTCTTAGATAGAGGTTGAATGCAAATATTCTGAAGCAAGGACATTGCTTCAGTATATTTGTATTTTGCTCCGACATGAGTCCATTTTAAAGGAACACGGCGACTTATTGGGACTTTGTCTTATTCACCGTATCCCCCAGAATTAGATAAGTCCATACATACCCTTCTCATTTCCGTGCGTGTCGTAACTCTGTCTGTCTGACTCACCCAACCCTAGCCTAGCTAGGTAACCGGCTCCATCTAGCCTACTGCTCCCAATAATTGACAAAATAACGGCAACATGTTCCTATTTATATGTTGTGATTTGTATAGTCACAGCATGAACAAATAACAAGGTCACATGAGACACAGCCATCTTCTAACCGTATATAAACTGGGAACTATATTCTCAGAAGGCGAAGCACTGCTACTTGGGCGGAGTGATTTGCTCGCAGCACGAGAAGCCCCGTTGTGAGGAGCAGAGTTCACCTGGAGTTCGCTCAGAGTTGGAGTAATAGTAGTAGGCTAGATGGAGCCGGTTACCTCCAGGATCTGGGCTAAGTGAGGCTAGCGGTGGGTGCATCAGACAGAGTTACGACACGCACAGAAGGGTATGTATGGACTTATCTAACTCTGGGGGATACGGTGAATAAGCTAAAGTCCCAATAAGTCGGCATGTTCCTTTAAGGTTCAGCAGAACCACCCAGTGACAGGCTGAGAGATTAGACTTCTCTAACTAACATTATCCCGCTCTAGCGACTCTAATTTCCTCATGGCTTTGAACTAAATTCCGCTGCACACTTTATCTTTCTCTGCATGATATCGTTCTCATTTTCAAACGGCTTAACGTGCCATGAAGAGCCATAAAGTCAAGCTTAGACGTGTGGATGATCAGCCACTCAATACATTCCCTCCTTTAAACCAAACCTTTCTATTCTGTCTCGATTAAGATATGTTGGATGATTGCCTTGTCATAAAACTAACAATCAGTTCATTTGCTTTTCATTCTGTTTGCCCAAAATGACTATTAAATGTGGACATTGTAAATTAACAGAACTGAGGTAACGATAGAAGAACATCCTTTGGGCCCCCGGATAGCTCAGTTGGTAGAGCAGGTGCCAACATATAGAGGTTTACTCCTCGACGCAGCAGGCCCAGGTTTGACTCTGACCTGCGGCCCTTTGCTGCATGTCATTCCCTCCTCTCTCTTCCCTCTCATGTCTTCAGCTGTCCTGTCAGAATAAAGGCCTAAAATGTCCAAAAAAAATATCTCAAAAGAAGAACATCCTTTATTATAGCTAAGCCAAATGTGCCCCTTTTACACCCTTTGCACCCTGCAAACCATAAAAAAGCTCTAATATTTACTTGTATGACCCTAGGGCTTGGTGATATGATGACATACATTGTGAGATGACACACATTTGTCAACTGTCAGAGATTGTTTAATACCTTTTTAATATCTCTGGTTGTGTTGAACCATTGTGGGCAATTCTGCAAATTAGTGATAATGGCAATATTTAATCAATGTGATGAAATAGTACCTTGATTTTTAAGATACTTAATTCACAGAAATAGCTCAAAGACAGGCGATATCATAAGATCACAGGAGAATTGCAGATCACATATCACACAATCTCGTCAGGCTTCAAGTAGTCTAGATCCACGACGTTCCACTTCCAGGATTGCTCCGGTGCCGTCTGAAATTCCGCCTGCTGTGTGGACTAGACCTTCCTCCACAGCGCTGGGGAGGAAGGTCTGGCAATGCGATACTAGGCTTCAAGTAATGTGTTTGTGTCTGAACAGCAGCAAACCAAACCAATCAGCGTCCGGTGAGTAGCTACTGGCAGCTGTGGCGTGGTTTAGGTGGGTGTGTGACGGCTGTGACAGTTTGTTCAAAACAACAATGGCAGATGTGATAGACAGATGGTTCATCCAATCACCTGCCAGGTATTTTTTTTGAAAGTGCCTGCCCTTTTCCAAACAGTTTCCAAAGACGGCTTCTGAGATGGTTCTCTGTTAACAAACCATCTGGCACAACAATACAATTATTAGTTATTAGGTAATAATAATCACCTGTAACAATTTTGTGAACTAGACTGTATGTTCCTTCCAGCTGAATGAATTGGATGGTGAACGTAACGGATGTAAACATGTTTGTCGTGTGTAGGTAAAGCATGTAGGCTCCAACGGGACTCCATGGTGCGTTCATGTGCATCTCAGTAAACCAATGGTGCTTTCAATTGCACTTGATTCATTTAGAAAAAACTCAAACTCTTGTTGTAAAGTACCCTTCTGACATCTAGGGGCTCTTTTTGTGGCATTGCCGTCACTGCTGAAATCAGAAATGTTTCAATCCAAAATCTAATTGTGACCTTAACACCGAAAGTCTAATGAAATCATGGATTTTGAGAATCGTGACACCCCTACTGTCTGAATTGCCGTGACATTTGCTTGAGATATTCATATTGAGGTATTTAGTGTTTCTGTGAAAGCTGTTGTTACTCAGAATAAGAGCTGTTGGGATACAAAATGAGGATAAACAGGTTGTGTTTAGAGGCTGAGGGATGAATCCATAATACTGAGGGAATGCAGGATTAGACCTGCAGCTTTTGTTACGCGGAGGCATCATCATAATCTATTAGCATCCGCCATGATGGGATTACAGGCTGTTAATGAGACCACACAGGCTGGCCAAGGATCTGTTTCATCGCTGCTGGGCTGCCAACATTAGCATGCCACCGCTAACCCGTCTCAGCGGAGGTGTAAGAACAGGAAATGGTGCGACTCAGACACGAGACCTGCCCCCATCAGTCGCCATCAATCACCTCGTCTCCCGTCTGCCTTTTCTTGTCACATCTCCGGAAAGCCTTTCATGTCATGAAAAGCAGGCTCTTTATAGCTCTGTCTGTCTATCAGGAGTCAGGCAGTAATACCAGCGTGGAATGTGAGCAAGAGAGAGCCGGGCTTGCATGCGAGGGTTGTTTGTTTCTCATATGTGAGATGTGAAGGGAGGAATGGCAAGTTAATGAGTAGTAATAAAAGAGATACAAAAGGGAGGAAGGGGAGGAGAGGCTGCCGTCACAAAGCAAGCAGAAAGAGGGATGGAGCGTGAGCACGGCTGGGCTGCCTGTCCTGGTCAGCAGCCTTTGTTTAAGGAAGCAGAGAGGTCAAAGGTCACTCCTTAATGATGCTGTGCTCCGTGTGCTGATGTTTAGGCTCTGCTGAGTTCTACAGGACTGTCTTCACTTTAATGTGAAGTCTGTCTAAAAAGTGTTTCCCCTAGGTTTGTGGAAGACTTAGGTGCACATATTTGGCGGGGGGCTTAGTGGTCCTCCCTCAAGAAAATGTTGTTTTTCAATAAAACAAAATATGCAATTCCATATAATTTCGAACCGTTATTTTTTTTACCACATCTGTGTCTGAAACATTGGAAAAGCTAGGGCAGATAATAAATAAATATCACTCAAAAAGCTTAAATACAATACTGTGGACCACCTGCAACCATTAGATCTGAGAAAAGCCATTTAGTTGTTTATATGCTCTACGTTGCCTTTTAGCGTATTTCAGCTCATTGTTTTGGTTTTATAGCCCGCAACTTTAATACTTGGTTCACGCTCAGCCTGGTTTTCAGCAGCAGTCAGCTGTTTTCAGTGAAAAAGCTCTGATTAACCTACTAGACACTGACACCTGAGGCCTATACTACGAAGCAAGATTTGGGGTTACCGAGGTAACTTCAGGTTACATCGCCATGGTTACTTATGCTGAACACCTAACCTGCTCGGGAGCAGGTTATGTTCGAGTTTAGAGATCAACTGGTATAAAAGCATCGCCTACTGACCAATCAATTCTCGAGTGATAATGGCGTCACCGTTCTCAGAAGATCCGGTGGAACTCGGTGCGCGGAAGGTGAGGCTTATTATGGATCCCACGTAACTTCTAGGCAAGTCCCGCCCTACGAAGCATCTCAGTTGGTTGGGGTAAGGCATTGACCTCGAGTAGTTAAGGTTAGGATAGCCGATTGGTCAGGGGATAGCACCTGAACAAATCGTTACGTTACCTTGAGTTAGCATGGACGCCTGGCCAATAGTAGTGTGTGAATGCTATTGAAGGGCGGGCCTTGCCTCAAAGTTGCGTGGGTTCCATAATAACGCCATAGTGAGAGGTGCGCTCAGAAAATCTAGAACATTTAGAGACTTACAAAACCCGTTGACATTCCCTGATGGGTATCTTTATGAAAGATATAGATTTTCAGCGGAGGGAATTGCGTATCTTTCTCAGCTTCTTGAGCCGTGTGTTGCCAATGCGCGCATTGGTTTGATTTATGTTTTTATATTTGTAATTGCTTCCACGATCGCTTACCGCTGCCAAGGTTGCAACTGAAAGAATAGGCTACAGCAACGAAAATGTATGGAATGCACAAGTGTAATTATGGTCAGATCTTGTTGTGCCTGACTGATCGGGGGAGTGATATTGATAAGCCTTGTAACTTACGCATTTAACCTACAGCGTCGGCAATTTTTTGCCAGCTTTCCTTACTGGGTTTAGCAGCAGCGTCTGTATTTTTGCCTGTATCACATGTCTGTGTTCTTCATATTTCTGTAGGATTACCGTTTGCTCTTCTTGTGTAAAATATGCGGCTCTGGTAAACTTGTCCATGTTTGCGATTGGTCATATGGTGCAAACAGCGCCACTTTTATGTGAACGCGCTCGTCGCTAGATTGGGAAATCCTGGGTTGATTGTACAAGTTGATAACACGGTCATGTAACACCTTGTGCAGGACCGCGGTTGTTAGGTTTGGTGAAGCCAAATGAAATAAATCCAGGACATGTTGATCTTGCTTCGTAGTACAGGCCTCTGTTCAGCACCAAGCTGCAGACACAGCTGGGTGACTAGCTGGTAAACCTAGTGGAGCCTGCTGTTGTTTACATGTAATTAAATGAAGGTAAACACAGTGGACTGCCATTAGGGCTGGGCGACAATTCAATATGATAGTTTATCGTCTTTCAATGGAATCGTATCGTGATGAAACCATATATCAAGATATTGTGATACACAACTACGGGGTCTAAATTAAGAATAACAAGCACATACTAATAACTAACTCAACATTTCTCAGAAAATCTGAAGTGAAATATTTTGAGGGAATATCATTTGAAGATTGCTAGTTTTGTTTTAACATCACACTTTACATTACCACTCAGTTTGATGCAATTAAGAAACCGGACTCCAACTGGCAATCCTTCTAGTCCCAAGCTTCTCCAACCATTAAGCTCCATTACCCCCCAGAACACAATAGTACATATAGCTCAGAAGTGGGTTCTGTCTGCATATTAATGTGGAAAGGTCCACTTGGAACCCAAATGTTGTTTAAAATAGATAGTGAGTAGTGTTTTCCTACAGCAGTTTGCAGGATTTTGCAGGACTCATTTGTCCGTTCTTTCTTTCATTCATTCATTCAGCTTTATTGTTCCACTCTGTGTGCCTTCACCCAGGAATCCTGCTAATGGGAATACCCCAGTGTAGTTAAATCAAACTATTCTAGTCTCAATCTGATTACTCTATATTCTTGTGCATGCACGTAAACATAGTGTATAGCTGGAAGATTTTATTTTTATTTTTGAAACTGGATTTGCTACATGGGGAGTGTTTGTTTATTCTAAACAAAATAGGACCCTAAATGTTTAGGACTTTTATTTTTTTGGGGTGCATTTTCAGCTTGAAGACATGAAAGGGGAGAGAGAGGGGGGAATGACATGTAGCAAAGGGCCAGAGGTTAGAGTCGAACCCAGGCCCGCTGCATCGAGGAGTAAACCTCTATATACGGGCGCCATCTCTACCAACTGATGCGCCTATGTTTTGGACTTTTAATCTGTTATAATAATTCTATTTTAAGATGCCCGCCCACTATCAATAGTCCACACAAAACAGCGGCTATATGCAACTTGAAACCAAAGTGATCGTGGTTTTCTCTCTAGAAACCAATGTTGATCTGACCGTTACTCTGGCTGTCCGTGTCCAGGTGACGTTCCGTACGAGGATCTACCACTGCAACATCAACAGCCAGGGGGTGATCTGTCTGGACATCCTGAAGGACAACTGGAGTCCTGCCCTCACCATCTCCAAGGTGCTGCTGTCCATCTGCTCCCTGCTCACTGACTGCAACCCTGGTGAGAGCTGCAACGCACACACACACATACGTGCACACATACATATATATTTGCACACACACACACACACACACACGTATATACGCGTGCACACACACACATTTAATGTTTGGTTTAAATTTCAAATAAATAATTATTTATTAACTATTAGGCCTTTTTTTTTCCTTGAGCCCCTGCCGCCCGAAATGTCTGTGTACGTCCCTGCAGTAAAGTGTAATTTTCTGAACTTCCCAGACTGTTCTATCTGTTCTATTATTTGCCTTCACCCACATAGTCATTATATCCACATTACTGATGATTATTTATCTCAAATCTCATTGTGTAAATATTTTGTGAAAGCACCAATATCAGACAATATCGTATCGAGGTATTCGGTCATAATATCAGGATATTTGATTTTCTCCATATCGCCCAGCCCTAATTCGTACTATTTCCAGCACAACAGCAGCAGTAATCGGAGAGAATAAATGGAAACACTGCTGCTTTGTGTTACATTCATCTCTTCATCTATCTGTTAAAGTAACGGCTTCTGAGATTTCAGAAGATATTTCATTACGTAAATGTTCCATAACGACTTTATTCAAACTTGAAAAATAACAAATGTAAGACTTTATGCTGTAATATACTATAACGTATTATCTATGCTCATTAACCTTCTGCTTCTGTAGCCTTTAATGGGATGACTAAGTCAACAAAATATTTGCAATGTTAGCTTAATAGCAGATGTATCAGAAGCCAAAGATATGTTTGAGGGCTTTAAAATGTCCTGTTGGGTACATGTCTTGGTCAGAAAATGTATTTTAATTATTTATTTAAAATTTAAAATATAAGGTAAATGTCTATGTTTAAAAACTTTAAAAAAAATGTAAAAAAAAGTATGCATTCACTTATATATTTAAACTCAATTATTGGCATCGGTATGAGCCTCTAAAATTCTTCTCATATGGGCTATAGTGACAACATTCATTTCAGACTGTGTTGGAAGTATTACAGAGATGTTACCTGGTCCACTTTTGTAGACACCGTGTCGCCTCTGTAGATGGCGCACGCTGCGAGCATGCATGGAGACATTTATGGTCAAAGTCCGAAACACGCCCCCTAACCTCGGATTTCTGAGCTCGGAACTCGGACAAGCACCGAGTACCCTGAGCTAAAAATCCAACATGGCTGCTCTGTGCATCAACAGTTGTGAAAGCTGTAGTAATATACAGTTTATTAGCACTTCTGTCTTATTTGTGTCTCACTAAATTAGTCGAACACACAGCGCTGTCCAACTTCTATCTGTGGACATGTTGTTATGCTGTTTGTTAGTGATAGACCGATTTTATCTCCCGGCCGATATATCTGGCCGATATTTGCATTTTTACCCCATAAATTAACATCACAACAGCTGCCGTTTCCGGCGCGTGGTTGTGCTCCTCTGGATTTTTGTAACTACGTGCCCACTGCGTGTGCTGCGCTTTCAGTTCAACATGGTCGGCTGGGAAGAGCAGCTTTGCATGTACAAATAGTGCATTCCATTTACCTCGGAACTCAGAAGCCGGAGCTGGGAATGAGGTCACACCCGAGTTGAATGCGTTCCATTTACGAGTCAGATTTCCATTGTTTTCAGTAGCTCTAGCCAGGTTATTGTTAGCAATGCCAGCAATGCCGCTGCTGCGTTCGCCGATAGTTTTTTCTCGCATTATTTACAGAAAGGCGTCCACAGGCAGCTCTGTGTTGCAGGAGATGCTGCAGTTCACGTGCAGACCATCCACTGCCCCTCCCCCACTAGCAGAGTTCTATGGTAGCAGACTGCCATGGTGCTGAAAGCCTGCCAGGTTTCCAGCACCATGGCAGTCTTAAATTACAAATCAAGCACTTTATTTCAATGACTACTTTTCAGGTTTATTGTTTTCTTAAATTATTGAAATGTGTTGACAAAGGACTTTTTTGTGATGACCTGATTATATCTGTCTTATAATATGTCAGCAAGCAATGCATCATCCAGGCTGTGTTGTAGATGTTGATGAAAGTCAACAAAAAAATCGGTATCGGCATTGGCACTAAAAAATAGATATCGTTCGATCGTTACTGTTTGTATACACAAAAACCAGCGTAATGCGTTGTTATCAACTGGCATTGCTAACAATGGCTAACCTGGCTAGAGCTAATGAAAACAATGGAAATCTGACTCGTAAATGGAACGCATTCAACTCGGGTGTGACCTCATTCCCAGCTCCGGCTTCTGAGTTCCGAGGTAAATGGAATGCACTATTTGTACATGCAAAGCTGCTCTTCCCAGCCGACCATGTTGAACTGAAAGCGCAGCACACGCAGTGGGCACGTAGTTACAAAAATCCAGAGGAGCACAACCACGCGCCGGAAACGGCAGCTGTTGTGATGTTAATTTATGGGGTGCGTGCCTCACGCCGGGAACACAGCAGCTACCGTAAACCTAGCTTTACGGATAAGAGGGCTTATTTAGACATGAGACGGACGTGAAAAAATTCGGTAATGTCTCAACAGGGCTTAATTCATGGAGTCCCACACAGATCATTGCCAGGACCTTGTTCAAAAACACCTGAGTTAAGGTCTCAGTCTGCTTCGAATGAACTAGGTCGTACAATGTGTCATCTGACAGTCTAAAGGGAAACGTGTGTCCAAGAGCTTTGTGTGCCTTTGTGTTCTTGACGCAATTAATTGTACAAATGGGGATAACGGCTCACACTTTCGGACAGCTACTCAATACCTTCAAGGTATCGACCGAAATAACCCAGGACCCAGTAGTACTGTCTAGTGTAAGTACAGTCTAATGATACCTGCATTTGAGCCTGTTTGTGCCCAGATCTAGAAAAAAAATCACACAAGCATTCTTTGATTTAATGTGACAAGTGATTGGCCTGAAAGGTATCAAATTAATTAATGATCTATTGGTATTGGTATCACTTCAAAGGTAATGGTATTGGTACTAATATCGTTATTTTTTAACAATACCTAGTAAGCCCTAGTTGCACATACTGTATAACAAGTGAAAGCAGTAGTTTTGTGAAGAGTAAAGAAAAAAAAAAAGCTGGAGAAAGAAGTTCAAATCCTGAATTATTTCAAATCTCTGCACACTTGGCCAATCACTGCACAAAGTGGACGTGATTGACGGTTAGTCTGTTTTTGACAGTGGTGGAATGTAAGAAGTACAAATACTTCATTACTTAAGTACATTTTTCACATATTTGTACTTTACTTAAGTACAATCAATAGTGCATACTTTTGACTTTTACTTCGTTACATTTTGCAGCAATTACCTATACTTTCTACTCCACTACATTTCTACAACGTTCCGTTACATTTTCGTTACATTTTCTGATCAGTTTTTCCCCCTGCCGAAACGTCTTCCTGACCGTCACACGTTTGCAGTCTGCAGGGAAGCCTTCAGCAGCGGCTGTCCAGCTCCCGATATTACGAATCCCACTATGGCCACGCCAAGACCCGCCCTTCAATAGCATTTATTGGCCAGGCGCGTACCGCTCCCGGTACTACCACTGCTCCTGTTACTGCTGCTGCTCCCGATACTCTGCTTGGTCATATGTGAAGCATCCGTTCACATAAGGTTAATATACAACCTGTATATTTATCTTAAAAACACTCCCGGTCCTCCTCAGCTGTGAAGTCACGTACTTGTTGTCCAAGCCTGTGTGTTCTCGCTAAATAAATGTGTGCAGCATTCACTGTCCCGTGGGAAATATGGCAAAGTCGAGCTTCATGCAGATCACCCTGATAGATAACCAGAATTGTAAGTCAGAATGTAAACTGGGCCACAGATGGTAAGCACAATTAAATTAACCTAAAACTAACTTAATTAAAATGCCACAGCCCATACTGTTTTTTTAAATTAATAGAAATCGTTATGCAAGGACCTTTACTTTTAATACTTAAAGTACATTTAAAACAAGGTACTTTTTACTTTTACTTAAGTAGGGTTTTCATTGTTGTACTTTTACTTTTACTAAAGTAAATATATCTCTGGTTATTTGTACTTTTACTTAAGTACTGAGATTCAGTACTTCCTCCACCACTGGTTTTTGAAAGTTACGAATATTGTTGTACATAGCCCTGCCCGATTCCCCTAGTGGTAAGAGGGTTTCAAATGCTGTTAGCACTTTGTTTGAAGCATAATGAGGCCTTTTTTTTAAAGCAAAAGATGATTATCTTCTCTCCAATAACCATTACTATCTCAGGATGACAGTATGGCACTCGTGAGCGTGAGAATCAGAAACATTTCTTGTAGCATTTTCATAGCATTCACCCTCTTACAATATTGTCTCGTAAACAGTGAGCCTGGGCATTCATCCTCCCTTCATTGCTGTTTAATCAATATTAAACTAGCACTGGCTGGCTAAACACAACGCTGTAAACAGCTGACACCATTCAAGGAGAAGACATCGACCTTTTTAAAGCTAATTAGATCCATTATGGTCCAGTTTACCAGCAGAGCAAAGACCACCACTGGAGGAACAGGGTCTTTTATGGACCAGTTAAAACCAGTCATTTCCGACTTCTACTGGTCCTCCGCTGCCAATACGATTAATGTCTCTTGGTCTGAAGGATTAAATTGAACAAGCGGAGGTGGTAAAAGCAGCTCTGTCCAATATCACAATGATGAGGTTCAGAGTGAAAGAACTGGGAGAAAAATGTGCCAGAGCAAAAGAAAAAAGGTAGGAAAAATTGGCAGAAGAATGACAAGTGATTTCACATGTGAATAGTGGGGAATGAGATGGCAACAGAAAAGAGAGAGGGAGGGGGGGTGTGCTGATAGTGCTGATTGCGAAGCCCTCTGATGATAGCTTGTGTCCTCTCTGCGAGGATTGCTCTTTTGATAACGTAGCGGCGGAGATATCTCCCTCCTTGGGCGAAAATGAGAATAGCTTTTCCTCTCCTCCTCCTCCTCCTCTTCCTCCACAATGTTTTCAGATGTTGGCAAGATGAAATGAGCCCATTCCTTTAAAGTATGATACAAGAGGGACTTAATTGACACCCTTTCCCCACCAAAAGTAAAATAAAAAAACCTGTCACCCACATACTTTCTCTCCCTATTACCGCCTCTTGCCTCATCAAAATCAGTCCTCACGCTACACTTCTCATCGCTTGCTTAAGTTTTTTAAACCCGAGCCTCAAGTGCCGAATGTGGGCCCTGGATCTGAAATACCCTAAAAATATCTCTCCTTCCCTCTCTCCACCGCCTTCCGTCTGAAGATTTTCTTTCCCGTGCGGGCGGAGATCATTGGCATGTAGCTCATTAAAGCGGGGGGGAGAGGATGGAATGACAGTTAATCAACCCTCCCAGGGCTGCCGTCCCTGCCGTCACGCCACATTTAACCCATAATCACATCCCACAAGCAGATCTCTACCTGGGGCATCCTGAGGGCTTGTGGGAGGTTAAGCCACATGCCATGTCAGAGTGTATCTAGGGCTGAAATCAAGCCCAGGGCCTCTGTCCAATGTCATCCTTTTTTCTCCCCGTCTTTTCCGGTCGCAACCCCCGAGCAACGTCCAAAAAGTAATCTTACATTTTTGAACAAAGCCAGAGGGATTCCTCCTCTGTGATTTCTGCTGCTGTCTGGGCTGGATCGTATATTTCAGGCTGATATGTGCTGATATTTGGCCATTCTTCTATAAATGAAGATTTCTGCTTTTTTACCCTCAGTAGCTTCAGGGGTGTCAGTTTGTCAAATCTGTAATAACAGATGCCTCACCCTGCCTTAAAGCGAGGCTTTACCATCTGGATTGATATCAGAATATGTGAGATAGAAACAGTTTGTCCTCAGCTAGTGCAGCTCCTGTGTGCCTTCTGTACAACTGAAGTGGCTAAAAACATGTACTTAGGGTGTTATAAAAAGGGCCGAAATTACCATAACATTACTCTGAACATCTCACACAGCATAATCTGTTCTTATGATTGCACTGTTGGTCCAACAGTCTCAATATTTGCCTCATCGTTTTCTGTAATTTTGTTTACAAAACTCTGGTCATTCCGAAGCCACCTGGAACTGGTGCCTTGCTGCTTTTGTACAATCTTTGGTAAAGGCCCCAATATGCTTCAAACAAACTTTGGCAGAGCCATCCCTCTGCCTCAATGATCTCTCTTTTCCTATTCTCTCTTCGGCGTGTCTTTGTGAACTTGACACGCTGAATTGTACAAATGGGGGTAACAATGCTCACCGTTAGTCTCTCCTCACAGGCATTCATGGTGTTGCACTTGATTGTACACATTAAAAGTGATGGAAGTAGTGTGTTAAAAAAAAAAAATGGAAAAAAGAGAGCTTCAGATGTTTGGAAAGCTGGCTGCAAGATGGATCTGCCAATGGAAAAGTGTTTCAGATGCTTTTGGATGATCCGGCAAGCATTTTAGTTTGAAGCCTACTGAAGTCTTTGCGTTTGCAGCTCATTAATACAACTAGTTGCATGTACAAGTTGTCAAAATCTTATCTTTTTCTATGGATGTTTTAGTAGTACACAGGTACTTTGTGTTGCAACAGCAGAATATTTGGGTCACTTTACCATTGATGGACAACAAGTGTGGAGAAATTGAGGACATTAGCAAGTATAGAGTGAAAGCTTTACCCTCACAATGCATGTATTAGGCTTCAGAACATTACTCTGTAAGAAGTGTTCATTTTATGGCTGTTTTTGGTGCTCTTTGGATCGCTCTCTTATATATTCGTCTCTGTTTCAATATTTATTGTTTATTTGTATTAATGTTTGTTTTTGTATGCACCCAATTACCAAATCCAATTCCATGTAGTTCCACTGTGGCAATAAACTGCTTTCTGATTCCGATACTGGTTCTAGAAAGAGTTGGGATTCGGCTCACATGAGCTGCACCAGCTAACTTACTTACCATGGTTTGTTTTCTATTCACAAAGTGGGTTTTTTGACTGACTCGAGGGCAAGTAGAAGAAGTCATCTTTCATTTTAGATCAACTGTTTTTCTTTGAGGAGTTGCCAACTGGCCTAAAACTATTTCATCAGGCTGAGATCAAAAAAAGGGTTTTCGATGGTCTGACACCTCGTTCACATAAAGTGTCTGGCTTAAGCCTTTGCATACTCTTTTACCACTCTTTTGGCACATGAAAAAGTAGCTAATTTCTGTCAGATGCTAGATCGCACCCAGGGTTTTTCCTGCATAGAGGAATTGTTGGCTCCCCCAAAGAGGTTTTAGCCAGCCCCAAAGGAAAATCACTAGCACCAAAATGATAAGAATTGAGAATAAAAATAGCAATTAAAATCCTCTCTGAATGTATTTAAGCGCAATTTACCAAACAAGCAAAACATAAACTTGAATATGAGAGCTAATCTCAGTTTTACTGTCAGGCTGTACCGGACTCTCTCCGTGATTTATTTAAAGCTATTGTGTGTAGTTTCTGTCTCCCCCATGAGGAATTCTAAGTAATGACAACAACACTGTTGGCGCGTTCACACGATACAAGCCTTCCGTGATTGCGTACCACCCCCACCCCTCCTCCACACAGTTGCTAGTAGCCAAGGAGAACATGCTATGTTTTTGTGTGTAAGTGACTGATGGGAACAACAATCTTTGAAATTGGTCCAGTATTAAGCGAGAACGCTGTAACCGGCAGCCACAGACCTGCAATGTAACCCTGTGGGGCAAATGTACATCGTCAGTTTGGTTCACCAAAAGTGCTCGTTTTGCCACTGAAAGGTTCAGATTATTATTCTAAGTGTCTGACAACATTATGGAAAGGATCCCTTCAGAGACAGACCTTTAAAATCTCTTTAAGACCTTTCTGTTTAACCAGAAACAGCTCCGAGGTGGCCGGGTTAGCTCAGTTGGTAGAGCAGGCGCACATATAGAGAGGTGTATGATTCGACGCAGAAGGTCCAGGGTTCAAGTCTGACCTCGACGATTTCCTGCATGTCTTCCCCCTCTCTCTCCCCTTTCACATCTAGCTGTCCTTTCCATTAAAGGCTGAAATGCCCAAAACAAATCTTAAAAAAAAAAGCAGCTCTGAGGTCGCTAGCGCTAAACCCACCAGACTCCATTTAAAAAAGCAATACTTTTAGCATGTATAGAGCCAACATATTTTCACATGTAAATCGGTAAACTATGTGTTTATTTCAACCAAAAGAGTTGTGATGGTTGGAAAAGTCAAAAGACGACCAAAAAAGGCTTTTCATAGTTTTATTTTGTTTGTGTCAACTTTGAATGAAGTGTATTTTACAATGCTAAAATAACTGTTTATTTATATGGAGTCTGGTTGCTTTAGCGAACGCGATTTCACAGATGTTTTTATGTTTAAAAAAAGGATCCTACTCTGTAACAGAAAGGTCGACCTCCTCAGAAATCCTTTCCATAATGTTGTCAGACACTTAGAATAATAATCTGAGTCTGTCAGTGGCAAAACGAGCACTTTTGTGAAGGTAAATACAAGCTGCACAATTGCCCTATTAACTTACATTGTAGCTTGTTTCCCTGACTGCCGACTGCAGCGATCTTGCTTAATGCTGGACCAATATCAAAGATTGTTGTTCCCATCAGTCACTTAGATACAAAAACATAGGAAAATAGGTCCAGGTTTTTTTCCAGGTTGGAAAAAAAAAAAGTTACCGTTTAAGCTCATATGTGTGAACAGAGCGTAGCTGCTGCTTCACCCCGGAATGCCAATTCTAATTGGCCCTGATCTGAAAAGGCCAATCTTAGTTTGGACCTTTGAAACACAAATTGGTCAAACAAGGAAAGCACAACATAATGCAGTCATTGACTTGATGATTCAGGGCACAAGCTTTCACCAACCAGCAATCCCAACAGGATTTCTGTCCCAGGCTCAAGCTGTCGCCAAAGAAATCAGATGCTTCCAGGTTGAAGCTACAAGGCCATGATATGTAAGGATCCATTCATCCATAAATATGGGTATAAGCCTGTAAAAAAAAAAAACATCATTGAAACCCTAGCAGGGATTAGTGCTGAGGGGCGTTTGTGCTGCTTGCTCAGCCAAGCTCATCACACTGTCAGCAGGCCGAGCCCCGCAGGAGACAATCTGAAGCTGAGCGGAGTGTGTGTGAGGCTCCAGGAATTTGTTTCCCTCTACTGTATGTCACCTCACTGAGAAATTGATCAGCGGCACAACGGATTGAGCAGCATCACGATCAATAGAAGAGCTTAGTGGGAATTCATAATGGTGGCTGTTGGCTGACCGGACGTGTGCGGTGTATCAACAGACGGGACGGCACAGCTGCTGCAGGAGCCCAACCATGATCACCTCTGATTTACAGCAGCGTGCGCATTTTTTTTTTTACTGTGCTGTTGATAAACGTCAGCCTCGCTGTACGTCAGGCTCCACTTCAGACCACAGGAATGATAGGGCTCCGTTTGTTTGACTTATGGCTCCTCTGTGGTTTTTCACTGGTTGTAATAAAATTCCCCATGCATGATGATGAGCCAAGGTGGTCGGCTGCAGGTTTCGACACCATTTTAGACTTTGATACACTGCGTCAGGTCACTGCATGTGACACTTAGTTAACAATACACTTGGCAGCAGGTCACGTTAGCCTACCGTTAGCTAGTAGCTGGCTAAAAAAACATGGTCTAGCATGTGACTGTATTTTACTTGAAAGGATTCCAACACCAGGACGTACAACAGTCTGCAGCTAAAGACACAGACTTAATGATGCGTTCAATTGCACCTCGTAAGCTCATGGTCCATTCAATGTTGTTGTAAAGTACCCTTCTTCCATCTAGTGGTTGTTCTTTTTGTCGTTTAACAGCAATTGACTGGCGAAATAAGTTATTGTTATTACATTTTAAATAAATCATTTAAATTTGATATGGCCTTAATAAACAAGCCCTTCTTTAATGTCACCGACTGACGTTTTGTGCTTTTTTTTTAAGTGTCGGTTTAGGCACCATTTAGGCACCGGCACCGTTTTAAAGGTAGCGTTTGAGTACCGGTATCGGGAAAAAAACAAAAACGATACCCATTTTTATTAACGAAACAATTGATTGAAATGAAGCTGATACACAAATAAAAGTTATGTTAAGATGAGGACAGAAGATTAATCTAGAAAATATGAAGAAAAGAAACTGTATCCTATCCATATGGAGATACTGTAGACACTAATTGAAGGGGTGATTCAAGGGCCAGGGGAGTCTGGTTAGAAATATAAGAAATATTGGATATGATAAAACAACATCATGTAATTCTGCTAAATAAAACATCACATTCATTCTTACTTTCACTTGTTTTCATTTTAAACCAATTGTATATCCGTATATCCGAATATAATACACATTTCCTATAGGCTTCTATAGGCACTTGCCAACAATCCCAGTGCTGGTTCCATTATATCAGAATTTTGGATAGTCTCCATTGAAACATTAATTGGTCATGTGACAAGGGCTGGGAAGATTGGCAGAACAGGCAGCCAAGTGACAGTACTCTGATCCAATGGAAATCACAATTGTCAGATTGACAACAGTCTAGCCCAATGGATTGGGGGGGGCCCAAATCATATTTCAGGGGTTACCAGTGCCACCCTGTGCCCCCCTTCTAGTCCCATCCCCCTGACTAATTGGTCCAGATGTGATGTTTAAGCAAAGGGAAATAATCAATCCATACTTGTATGAAGTCTGACTGAGTTCATTGTTCTTGTGTTACAGCCGACCCTCTGGTTGGAAGCATCGCCACACAGTACCTGACCAACAGAGCCGAGCACGACAGGATAGCCAAACAGTGGACCAAACGCTACGCCACATAGACCGGCACCAAATCCTGCAGGACCTAACCAACACACACACACACACACTCACACACACAAACACTGCTGACACCTCCCCTCCTCCCAAATCTATGGAAGCACACCCGCTCCTGTCATCCACCCTGCTCCCCACCCCACCCCAGATAAATGAACTGTTATTTGTTCCATGCTGACTTGAAAAGCTTCTTTTTTATACAAAGAGTCTATTGGGATTGTATTTTCCAATACACTGAATGTTGATATGGTCATGAAAAGCTTTAATACTGTTATTGTTCTCGTCGTTGTTGTTCTTCTTATTGTTATTGCATTGTTTATAACATTGTGGCCACCCCCTCGTCATCTTCTTATCTAAAAAGCGTGCGTGTACTATTCCCGTTTCATGTGATGGCTTCATGTAAAATGATCATACTGAGTGAGTGCATTTAGTTTTGTTTTTTTTCTTTCTGTGGTTTTTACAGCTCATGGTCAATATTAGTGCATGGCATCAGTATATGTGTTCATGCAGTGGACATGTAGTCATGTAGTGTTATTATTTCTGTTCTGGCATGGAGTGAGCCCATCACCATGTATGACGATAGTGGTAGTTTGCTGTACATTTGATGCCTTGTGAGAATACATACTCATTGAATATTCAATTAAACACTGGCTGTAATGTGACAGAGCCTGTCTCAGTCTCTTGCTTTAATACGACTTGTGTGCTTGTGATTAGTGTGTGTGTGTGTGTGTGTGTGTGTGTGTGTGTGTGTGTGTGTGTGTGTTCTTGTTTAACTATATTCGTAGGGTCCAAAAACTGGGAGTCCAGTATACTTGTGGGGTCCAGACAGCTTTGTGGGGCCAAAATGCTGGACCCCACAAGGTTAAAGGTCTGTTTGAGGGTTAAGACTTGGTTTTAGGATTAGGGTTAGAATTAGGTTATGGTTAGGTTTGGGTTAAAACGTAAAATGGTTAAAATCTAAAAATTTAAAAATTAAAACAGTGAGACGGTCCCCAAGGCACTTGCAGGGTTAGGTTTAAGGTAAGGGGTTAGGGTTAAGGTTAGGCATTTAGTTGTGATGGTTAAGGTTAGGGTAAGGGGCTAGGGAATGCATTATATCAATGACGGGTCCCCACAAAGATAGTGAAACACACTGTGTGTGTGTGTGTGTGTGTGTGTGTGTGTGTGTGTGTGTGTGTGTGTGTGTGTGTGTGTGTGTGTGTGCGCGCGCGCGCGCGCAGGCTCATCTCTCTGACCACTTCCTGTTAGAAATGAATCGTCACGGGGCTCACCACAGAGAGTAGTGATTAGATTGTGAAAGGTTACTTGTATCTTCTCACTTAAAAAAAAACATTAAAAATGATGTTATTGTGATTTTTTTCGTATACATTTTTTGGTAACTTGAATTAGTGCAATACAGTAGAGCTAAGAACTTGCATTAGTTTCTGTCGAAGCCCACACCACAGCAGCAGTTTTTGGACCAAGCTAGGGCCAAAAATCATATCTATACGATATATATCTCGGTATTTTCTTAAAAGTGGAATAAATGTTAAGTTGTAAAAGTCAAGGCCGCATGTGAGATGTTACAAGCACTTTAATTGAAACAGACTGTGATCGAAATAAATAAAATGCAAAGACAGCTGCAACACATTAAATAAATAGTCTATAATATTAAAAACAGGCCTATCTCTAAGAATGCTTCTTCAGCTGTTTTCAACAACAATAACAGACTGATTAAGAGAGAGAAAGAGAGATGGAGTGAAGCGTATGACACAAAAACCTTGGACCATGAAGCCGATTGTTACTGTACAATTCTGTGTATGAACTACACCTCAGACACAGAGGGACGGCTGACTCAGAGAAACGGCTCCAGGTCATTGCTGTTACATACGCCTCCGTGTATGAAATGTCTGTATCATCACTGGGCTGCATTTTTATGAACTATGGTTATCTGACCATGGGTCACATCTCTCACTCGCTCTAGTCTATATCCACAACGTTCTACTTACGCTGCAGATCCACTTTTGCGACACGACTGAAGCGTGGTGTCGCGACGCCTCCCCTGAGCATTTTTGTAGTAGGACGTCTAGAACAAAGGACCCGCGAGAGACTTCCCCTAGTCTCCCCTGTGCTCTACTTCTATTGGATAGTCACGTTCAACGAATTAACGCTGCGGATCCACTTTTAAATATTATTTTTTGGGCTTTTCCGCCTTTATTTGATAGGACAGCTAGGTGAGAAAAGGGAGAGAGAGAGAGGGAAGACATGCAGGAAATTGTCATAGGTCGGATTCGAACCCTGGACCTCTGCCTCTCAGTATACGTGCGCCTGCTCTACCCATAGACTGTATATAAGAGTGGACCAACAGCTCCCATTGCTCTGGACGGAGACCAGTGAAGGCCGTTAGAAGCACTTTTCCGGTGAGCGCTGAGCGTTACTGAGCAGCCTCCAACTGAGAGAGACGACGTAAATGTGACGTGAGCAACCTGTCTGAAAGTTGGAAGTCTTCTGGTAGCTGTGCCAAGAGAAATCTCAATCATTCCCAATCTTGCAGAGACGGAGAGCGTAGGTATATGTAAGGAGATAACATAGACACAGGCTAATTATTGCTAACTAAAATGCTAGTTAACATTAGTAATTAAACTTAAACAGCTAATGTAAGTCCAAACTGCCTGAGAGCTTCTCCTGTACTATACGGTAATTCCTCTACTATGAGACAGTAAGTCTCGTGGTTATGACACAATCGTTAGCCTATTTTTTCAAATGCAGCGCCGCCTTCCTGGGATTCCTCTATTCCTATGGGTGACGTCAAGCGACTTCAACGTGCACGCAAAGCATTCCGGGAAGGCGGCACTGCATTTGAAAAAATGCTGCGCGTCCAAAAGCTGGCCGATGCCCATCTTTATGCAAATGAATCCGTTGAACGCGACGCAACTATCCAGTAGAAGTAGACGAAAATCTTTTAAACTGACCTTTGTTGATCTGAAATGAAGACAGATTCAGTAACTGTATGGCCTATTTCTCATTTAAAATGTTTTCAGAAACACGTTTCAGTGAACTATTTTCGTAAAATACTAGATCGTATTCTCAACGAGCCGCCATGACACTCTGTTGAAATTCTCGAGAAGCCAAACCCACGTCAGGCGTTCGTCCAATCAGCTGCCGGTCAAGGGCGTGGAGCATCAACCATGGATGTATGACGTCGCGACACTACGCTTCAGTCGTGTCGGACATATGGATCTGTACCGTTAAAGTCGCTTGACGTCACCCATAGGAATAAAGTGGAGCGCGGCGCGACAGAAATGTCGCACGGCCAGGTGGATTGCACGGTTAGAGCTGCGTGGTTATTTCTTCTGGATTTTTTAGCATTAAAGTTCTGCTGCTACAGGTGAGCAGGACCATGCAGCCGGCGAGCGGTTCACGCCCCGCTTTAATCTTCTTTTCGACAGCCCGCTCCCACGCAGCAAAGTTCAAACCGCAGAAGGCAGACAGATGGAGACGTGATCAAAGACAGTCCACGGAGCCCTGAAGTCCCGCCCCCGCTGCTGCACAGAGCGCACCCTCTGCTTTATTCAAAGTTTATTAAAGGTCCTATTACATGCTGCTTTTTGGATGCTTTTATATAGGCCTTAGTGGTCCCCTAATACTGTATCTGAAGTCTCTTTTATATAGACCTTAGTGGTCCCCTAATACTGTATCTGAAGTCTCTTTTATATAGACCTTAGTGGTCCCCTAATACTGTATCTGAAGTCTCTTTTATATAGACCTTAGTGGTCCCCTAATACTGTATCTGAAGTCTCTTTTGTATAGACCTTAGTGGTCCCCTAATACTGTATCTGAAGTCTCTTTTATATAGACCTTAGTGGTCCCCTAATACTGTATCTGAAGTCTCTTTTATATAGACCTTAGTGGTCCCCTAATACTGTATCTGAAGTCTCTTTTGTATAGACCTTAGTGGTCCCCTAATACTGTATCTGAAGTCTCTTTTATATAGACCTTAGTGGTCCCCTAATACTGTATCTGAAGTCTCTTTTTACAACGACAAAATCGTTGTAAAAAGCAACAAAAACATAATTTAAACAGTAAGCAGTGTCTAAAAAACAACACAAGGTTAACTAGCAGATATCCCCACAAATCTTCCACAGTTCATTACTTACATTAAGACATCACGTTTTATATTACAAGTTTTCTGAAATGTTATGTTTAAATATGCAAATGGGGCATTTTCTTGCTAAATATGCACTAATTTGCATATAATTCCAGAACAGAAATGTGAACATTGAATAACTCCAGGTTCAAAATTCTTGTTTCATTTTGTTGACATATTAAAATCAAAGGTTTTTACGGAAGGGATTTTGGATATCACTTTTTATCACTGCATAAATCAGAAAATACTGTCAACGGCCATAAAAACAAAATTCTATTTTTGCAACGTTTTTAGATATAAAATGTTACATGAATCAGACTATGAATGGTAAATGAACAAACCTATCTGAAAGTGCTGCTGAAGTGGAGATTTCTGGCTCAGTCTGAGAAAAACTCATTTTCAGATTCCATACATTTTGCAAGACATAACAGGTGAATAGGGTAACATTTTTACTAATAGATATCACCATGAAACTTCCCCAGTTGATTACTTATGTTAAGACAATAATTTTTTGTATTACAAGTTTCCTAAAAATGTGATGTTTAAATATGCAAACGAGGCATTATCTAATGCCTCGTCTCAGCCCCTAATGAGAATGTGACACGGATACAATGCCTTGAAAAAGTGTTAACTTAAAAAGCGACAAAAACATCGAGAACAATTGTCTAAAATAAACTCGGAAAAAAGCAACATAAAGGTCAAGAGGTAACAGATGTCGGAAAAAGCAACAACAAATTCGGGAAAAGCGTCCAAAACTTTACTTAAAAAAGGTAACAAAAAACAAACTCTAAAAATATATAGGTAGGAAGTGCTGTTACAGTCATTCCCCGGCTGCAATGACAGTGTAGAGACTCTGAGAGCGCATATGTGGAAGACCAAGAAATGCAAACCAATCAGAGCAGACTGTGCTTTTTAGGGAGGGGGGGCTTAAAGAGACAGGCGCTAAAATGGAGGGTTTCACACAGAGGGGGAATACAGGTATGTTCAGACAGATGGTATGAAAAAATAATGTGTTTTCTGAACATTAAAGCATGTCAATATGTTGTAGTAGAAACCCAAAATACGAGTATGAACCTGGAATTGAGAATAATACGGGACCTTTAATCAGTGATTCCTAAATTTCCCACAATGCCCTTTGACAGCACACAGAGAAGAAGAATGAACTGGCTAACTGGTAGGTGGACCCAGGGTGTGTCAGCGATTGCAGCATTTTTGTGTGCTGAAAACAGAATGCACCGCCGAACTAACTAACACTTGTTGATGGCCCTCTTTGCAGCGACTGTGTCTGCCCCGTTCTGTGCACGAGACAATGCTCTGCTGTGGTTTTTCAGTCTCTGGCTGCGTTGCAAAACCAGCAAAGTGGAGCAACAGTGGCAGGGTTAATTATGGCTGACACGTCGTGAGGGGGAGGGGGAGTCCTCATCCTCACCCACCCTCCCTCCCTTCCTCCTTCACACACTGCAGGAGGAAGAGTCTGACAGAAAAGGAGAAGTCACTGATGCATGGATAATAGTGAAACAGTTGCAATGAGAGAGGTACGTGATCAATAGGAGTGAAAAAGGCCAACGTTGATCTGTGAAACCAAAGTAAAGAATGTATATGCAGGTATAATGTATTGGCGTGGAGACGGTCTATGTTTGCAGTACATGCTGTCATTACTGCTGCCAGAATGCCAGGTTATTATGTCACACAACAGTTTGTCAAGCAGCATGTGGCTGATGACTCTTTTTTTTTCTTCTTTTTTTTTAATCTATCATGCTTTTTATATTTAGTTTTGCACATATGTTTTCATGTGACAGACCCCAGGTATACAGTAATGACAATACACATACGTTTCAATTCAATTTCAATTCAATTTTAGTTTAGTTAGTTAGTTTTAGTCTCAATTCACAACAGGAGTTATTTCAGGACATTTTACAGTTAGAGTAGGTCTAGTCTATAATTTACAAAGACCCAACAATTTACCACAATTTACCCCCAAAGAGCAAGCATTTGGTGCAACAGTGGCAAGGAAAAACGTCTTTTAAACAGGCAGAAACCTCGGACAGACCCTGGCTCTTTGTGGGCAGCCATCTGCCTCTGCCGGTTGGTACACACAGACAGATATACAGATATAGAGATATATGTTTTTGTCCTTTGGTCTTCACCCGACAGCGACGATATTTCATGTATTCAACTGTTACAGTGAGTTCAATTTTCCAACATGAAGGTCTAAGTGCTGTTTCAAAGACCAGAGTTAAATTCTGGTGGGTAAATAGCAAAGCTGGATTTCCAACTGGGAAAATCGGGTAACTGTGGTGTTTGTCATCATTTGATCAATTTCTGTTTTGAGTTAACACTGTATGCACCACAGAAAACACAATATAAATGGAAATTACAGGCATTATGTTGCATATTCCTAAATAAATGTGTGTGCTTAATCAATCTACCATAAACTAATTACTAACTAATGCATACAGAATGCACAGAGTGGAGGAAATAATGGGACAGTAGGGCTCCATAGCTCATTTTTATCCCTTAGGATAAATCCAGCCCTGGACAATTACCTTACTTATTATGTTGTTGGTTTATAAGTAGTCAAATTTAAATATGAAGGGTTCATTTGCAAAATTACATATCTGTTTTTATGTATTTCCTTAAATTATGTATTTTTTTTTGTGTGTGTATACAATCCAAGGAATATCAAACTGGTGTTAGATATCTCAACTGTTTCACATTTTCATAAATCATGTTTTTGTGCACTCAAGGAAATATCGATTTATTAATTTCTTCATTTAGCAGGGGCAATGCACAATACATTCACTCACCTAAAGGATTATTAGGAACACCATACTAATACCGTGTTTGACCCCCTTTCGCCTTCAGAACTGCCTTAATTCTTTGTGGCATTGATTCAACAAGGTGCTGGAAGCATTCTTTAGAAATGTTGGCCCATATTGATAGGATAGCATCTTGCAGTTGATGGAGATTTGTGGGATGCACATCCAGGACACGAAGCTCCCGTTCCACCACATCCCAAAGATGTTCTATTGAGTTGAGATCTGGTGACTGTGGGGGCCATTTTAGTACAGTGTACTCATTGTCATGTTCAAGAAACCAATTTGAAATGATTTGAGCTTTGTGACATGGTGCATTATCCTGCTGGAAGTAGCCATCAGAGGATGGTACATGGTGGTCATAAAGGGATGGACCTGGTCAGAAACAATGCTCAGGTAGGCTGTGGCAATTAAACGATGCCCAATTGGTACTAAGGGCCCTAAAGTGTGCCAAGAAAACATTTCCCACACCATTACACCACCACCACCAGCCTGCCCAGTGGTAACAAGGCATGATTGTTCCATGTTCTCATTCTGTTTACGCCAAATTCTGACTCTACCATCTGAATGTCTCAACAGAAATCGCAAACTCATCATACCAGGCAACCTTTTTACAGTCTTCAACTTTCCAATTTTGGTGCGCTTATGCAAATTGTAGCCTCATTTTCCTACTTTTAGTGGAGATGAGTGGTACCCGGTGAGGTCTTCTGCTGGTGTAGCCCATCCGCCTCAAGGTTGTGTGTGTTGTGGCTTCACAAATGCTTGGCTGCATATCTCGGTTGTAACGAGTGGTTATTTGAGTCAAAGTTGATCTTCTATCAGCTGGAATCAGTCGGCCCATTCTCCTCTGACCTCTAGCATCAACAAGGCATTTTTGCCCACAGGACTGCAGCATACTGGATGTTTTTCCTTTTTCAGAACATTCTTTATAAACCCTAGAAATGGTTGTGCGTGAAAATCCCAGTAACTGAGCAGATTGTGAAATACTCAAACCAGCCCGTCTGGCACCAACAACCATGCCACGCTCAAAGTTGCTTAGATCACCTTTCGTTCCCATTCTGACATTCAGTTTGGAGTTCAGGAGATTGTCTAGACCTGGACCACACCCCTAAATGCATTGAAGCAGCTTCCATGTGATTGGTTGATTAGATTATTGCATTAACGAGAAATCTTACAGGTGTTTCTAATGATCCTTTAGGTGAGTGTATATTGTAGTCTGTAGGTCTGTAGGGAGTTGAGTTAGGAACTAGAGGGTTGCCGGTTCAAGTCCCCGTGTGGACCAAAGTATGGTGGGGGACAGAGGTGTCAGTTCAAGGAACCGAATCCCCAACTGCTCGTTCGATCAAATCAAATAAACTGTTGTTGATTTATTCAGTTTAAGAATGTTTGTTTTTTTTTATCTATTTTTGCAAATAAACTTTTTTATATATTGAGTATGTAAATAGGGAACTCAGCTAATACAATATCCTGTAAAGTTCAGAGTACAGAAAGCTGCACTTGACCCCAAGAGAGTTATAGCTATAGTTAGCTATATGCTATGAAAAGTGCCACTTTATAGCTGTGTAGCCTAAACCTTTCATGGCAACCACTTTGTTTAATGTGTATTTAACCTGCAACACATTTCGCATGTCACACACTGTATCAGGCGGTATAATGGCCTTTTAAATGGCCTTTTAAAACTGTCACGCAACTCTTGGTCGCTCTGTTTTAGTGTTGGGTAGTAACTCAGGCTAATGGCTAACAGTAACCGGTTTTATTAGGCTACTTCCCAGCAGTGAGTAGGCTTAGTCAATTACACAAGGTTATGCGTTGTTTTTGTTGTCACGTCACACCCTAAATATCTTACAGAAATGATTGTAGACCTACAAATGGATTTTATATCTACTTTTTTCCCTTACTTAGCTGGCTGATAAATGGCGTTGTAAATGTTATTTACTTTGAGCAAAAAGATGAAACATTGCTTCTATTAGCAGTCCTTGCCAAACATATGAGAGAATGGAGAGGCTAACCGTTGACACCTGCCGCAGGGTTGTAAGAGGCAGAGCGTTAAGTAGCAGGTAGTTATGGGATGTAAATGAAGTATTCGCCATTCTTGAGAAAAGTCCGAGGACCGGGTAAGTTAATGGCTTTCTTTTCTAATAATTGGTCTTGAACAACTGCTCCTGCCATGTTTCCACTGAATGTTATCGAGCTCTTTTGTTTAATTTCCTATTACATCTCAATTTCCCTTTGACACTGACGCTGGGTGATACTGCTAGGCAATGATAATGAATGTAGAGTAGATGACCGTCTGTCTGCTGCTGGACCAACACTTCCGGCGAGAAGAGGTACGCGTCCAGCGGGCAGCGTCAAGTTCTTGTTAATTGTTCACGATAATCCCGGAAAGTAGACGATTGAGCCTTGCAAAATAAAAGCGCCAAACCTTAACTCGCGCTCACTACTCAATCTATTTACAACTATCATGTAACAACATGGATATTTTATTGAACATGGGCGTTTCAAGGAACATGACAATCATTTTAGACTTGATAAATATAATAATTTTTATTTTAAAGTAGGCCTAGGCTATTTTCAAAAATTACAAAATTGTCTACAAGTTTCAAGCAATATTTCAACGTATAGAACAGTGTACTCCATCACTGATATTAGCTAAAGATAATAATACAAATATTTAATGATAAAAAAAGAAATAAGAAACCCATCGACCATCTGAGAAGTGGACACAAATAATCTTTTTATAATCTTTTAGTTTTAATTTTAAAGTCAAGATCGATCCTACAGATTGTGATATGGTGTTGTACTATTGGTGAAGTAGCCTATTTAGTACCTTTTATTCATGTTTTTCAATAATTGTGTAGCCTACATTAGATGCTGTTTTTTACGGTTACATATCCTAAGCTGGTCTTGCACTTACTTTTGCTACTCTTACGCGTAAGTGTTCCTGCATGCAACCAATACAGTTTAGCTTATCTTAATAATATATTATTGCCGCCTGCCTTCTCCGTGCTTTTATTTTTAAAATGATGACCGGAAGTTTAATTTTTCTTCATTGTAGGTGAGTTGACATTGGTGCGTCCAGGCGGCGGAGGCACACACACATAGGCTGTGCACACACACAAAGAAAGGTATCAAATACTAAATATTTGTATCACAGCTCATAATATTGTAGCAGCTTAGTGTCATTTAGAGGGTGTTAGCACTGTAAATGTATCCGTGTTACCGTTAAAGGAGAATGTAGGAGTCGGATGCATCCTGTGACTGGCTGCACTGAGATCAGCTGCATGTCGACGGATATAGCTTTAAAAATGCGAGGAAAGCCTTTAAGTGAACGGCGTGGTGTCTTTGTTTTGAATGTCGTATTTTTGGGTTAAACGCGTTAGAAACGGCTTGACAGCGCTGTAGCACCTCGCTGACTTCTTGGGGTGAAAGTTTGATTCGCCTGGAAATTGTTGAGGTGTAGTGTTGGGGTTCCCTGCCGACTGCGACATCGCCCCGTCGGGTGCATTTCTGCTTTTCCATCCCCGACCTTTTCGACTCAACCGAGAGCAGAGGTCTCGTGTGTGCTCGCTCTGTGGTGTCAGGCACAAGTAGGCCTTTAGCCCAACTATTTAATCAAATGATTTCCTTTGTCGCATCCCCGACAAGGCTAAAAATAACAGCCGACTGCAAACATTAGCTGAGGCCAGAATTCAGCGTTGTGAAAGAAGAAAATGCTCCGCCGATAAGCGCGAATAAGTTCCTCAATAACATCCACACAGTGGCGGTTTAAACTGATGGGTCCAGTTAAACTCGAGTCAACGTCTCGTCCGTCCAGGCCTGGTAGTTTAAAAACGACGGAAGCGTTTATGGAGTCAGTGACTGCACCGTGGGATTCATAGTTGCAGTCTATAGCCACGATATGTACCGTTTACGCATAGTAGAAAACGGTCTGCAAGATCCCATTTAAAAAAAAAAAAAAAAAAAAAAAAAAAAAAAAAAAAATCTAAAGTTTCCACGCTTATTGGTGACAGTTGACACTTCCTAAAACATGGTGAGGGTTGGAGAGGAATTGTAAGCATCCTCTTTTTAATTGGGAATACAGGTGTACCACCAGATGGCTGTACATTTCAATCAAATCCTAATTTAGTTCACACAACCCACTTCTGCCCACGGGCATTTGAAGTAGAAAAGACAGTAACTGAAACGTTATTGAAATATTTTTGTATTAAACTGGATTCTGGATTTCTAAGTCTTGCACAAGCTGGAATTGTTTATCCGTAAGCCTTAAATCTCTGCAGTTAGATGTCAATTTTTTTTAAATGGGGTTAGATGTGTAGTAAAGATTGAGGACAAATGTGGTTTGGCTTGTGTAACTTTTCTAAATCTTGTGTTTTTTGCTTGTTCCCCCAGGCTCGGTATGTCGGATGAAGATTCCCGTGCCAGCACCAGTTCTTCCTCCTCTTCGTCGTCAACTCATCATCAGCAGCAGCAGCAGCAGCAGCAGGACACAAACACCCCGAAGAAACGAGAAAGCAAAGCCAGCATGAGCAAGACTTCCAAACTCCTCTCTACTAGTGCTAAAAGGTGGGCTTGCTTATGGCTGCAGTCAGGAGTGTGGTGCAGGAGGAGCCCACCTGTATTTTACACTGGCTACCGTGAGCAGTTTACCGGCAGCCACAGTTTCCCCTGGATGTTCTGCCGCTCATTCCCAGGACTGATGTTCAGTCTCTTTAGGGCACGTGTGTCAAACTCAAGGCCGGCGGGCCAAATCCAGCCCCTTGCAAATTTTAATCCGGCCCGCAAATCAATTTAGGTTCAGAATAAACTTTGGCTTGCCTAGGTGTGCGCCAAACCAAAAAGACGGGAAAATGTTTGCAAACTGCAATTATGCGCCACTCAAAGCTAGGGTGGGCATTGTTGTGATATTAACCATTCTGATTCCATTTCCGATTCTTCCTTTTGATTACGATTCTTTATAGATGGAGTTGAAATGGGTCACATGCTTATTTCACAGAGAAGAGGAACCTTTATTTTGATTCAGTGGTGATTTACAGTTTTACGGGGCTTTTCAACGTAAAATAAAGCCACACAACAAGCGCCTGAAAGTACGTAGTGGCCGCTACGGAAACCAAAACTTGCGCAAGGTAAATTTGGAACCGATGATTAGATTTGAGCCCAATTTTCCAAACTATTCCAATTTTTAAAAAAAAAACAAAAAAAACAAAAAAAAACACACGATTCTATTGGATTGGTAATTTTTTTAACTATTCCAAGTTGGAACTGGTTCTCGATGTCTAATCCTACTCAAAGCCGAATTTGGCAGATTTGCCAACTTCCCGCACAACCGAGTTTGCATATTCAGGCCTACTTTTGAAAATGTAATCAGAATGCATTGTTTTGCTAAATTCTTTGATGACTAAGGAAGGAATTTTTTAAAATATAAAATAAATATTTTTTAAAATAACACCACACTTCCACGGTAGCATAACAGTCATGACCAGTCGAACGACGAGCGCCGTCCTTGAGCTATGTTACTGGTAGTACGCCATTCGTCGTTCGACTGGTCGTGACTGTTTCCCAAGATGGTGCCCGCATGTATACATGAACGGTACTGTCTTTATAAACTATCTTTTTAATAAACTGTCTGTGAACCCTCATTATGCTACCGTGGAAGTGTGGTGCTATTTTGAACCTTGTTAATGGTATAGAAATAGAGATTTGTTTTGACTTTACCCGTGCCCCGACGACTAGCGTTATAAGATAATAAGCGGTTTGCGATTAGCATGAAAACATATCCCAGAGAACGATCGACTCGGTACACATGTGTTATTAACCCCTAGGTTCATTTTGCGCCGGATTTCTCCTATAATTCAACAAGCAAGTTGCTGTATTTTAACGGAATACTGAAAGCAGCAGAACTGAGTACACTTTAATATCTGTTTACAGTATGTATCGCAAGTAATATCGTTATTGTGATGTTCAACGTTATCGCACATGACCCTCATATCGTGCAGCCCTATTGTTGAGTGGCATGTTCAAAGTATGCCATTTCCACAATTGACGTGGGTTGTCTTTTGTGAAATTTCTGCCAAAAAAAGAAATATTTCCCCATATCCACCAGGCCTCCTCTGCCTTCCATCCAGGCTTGTGAGTTTTAATTTACAGTATTTGATGAGAGCTTAGCGTCTGATGCATACATTTTCTTTGCTTTTGCAGAATTCAGAAGGAATTGGCAGACATAACATTGGATCCACCACCAAACTGCAGGTGAGTGAATTATGAGAACGATTATTGTGTAATTAGAAACTTGGGTCATTGATGGTGTGTGTTTCAGTGCAAGTGTGGTAATATTCCTTTAAAGGGAACATTAAGTCTATTATGAGAAATGAATGCAAGTAGTCCTTCATGTGGCCGTCTTGAATGCAAAGGTGGAAAAGCCCGTCTCCGTCTGTATGCCAGAATGGGAAAATATATTTTTGCTTCACTGCCTCGCATGCATGTTTTTTTCACTGCCTGCCTCTGTGACAGGCAAGTATTTATTTTGTCTGCCACTCAAAATGTTATCTGCCACTTTTGAAATTGATGCGCTTAATGAAGAATGGCATTGAGATCATTTAGATATTTAATGTAAAGGAAGATGTCATTCAGTGTTTGATATATTTCCACAAAAAAACATTACACGCGTGGAAAATTCCTGTGTTAAAATCCCCCCCCCACACACACACACACACACACACACACACACACACACACACACAAACACACACACACACACTTTCAAATTGTTAACATTTTTGACTCTATAAAATGATTCTCGCAAGTCTTGGCGATCATCCCTATAATAAACAAAGACAGTAAGAATCTAAGTAAACTTTTTCTTATACATAGTTTAGTACTTTTCTTTCTGGCAGAATTTATCATTATGATCAACTTAATTATTTCCTGGATTGTGTATCATCATAGTCCCTAAATGTCGAAGAAGACAGACCACCCTGTATAACGTTGATGTTTGAAAAAAATAGACAAAGGGCCATGTGTTTTTGCTGTTCAAAACCAAACTGACAATCAGGGTGATCTCCTCGGGTCAATCTTTCTATCTTTGTATGAAGCTTATCTCCCTAAAAACTCTGAATGTCGACCTCCAGGTTTCAGAGCTGTGAAGCATTGTGTCCTGTTACGTCTGTCAAGCTAACTGTTAACTTAGCTTTAGCTCTGCACGTTTGCTTAAAATGCTAACTCATCATTAGGGGTCATCAGCCTGATATCAAATGATTTAGCTGTTCTGTTATGAATAAAGATAATGGCACTTTTAAATGTCATGATTATATTTGAACAGTTTTAAGTAATGTTAAGTATTACACAAATGTAATATCTAATAATAAATATGAGTCACGTTTACTTAAAAGCTGACTTATCTCTGGCTGACTGGCGTAAACTCTAAGGACCTCAACAACAAGCAGCTGCCTCCCTTATCTGATTCTAGTCATGTACTTGGTACAGAAAAACAATGTAGACCTCAAAAGCAGGCCTGGAGTAAACACAATATTAGCCCAAAAAAAAGGCAATTAGATTTTAACCTGAAATAGTTCAGACCTAGTTGTTTGTTGCTAAGTTTCTGCAACTCAACCTGTGCCCAAAGGGATCCGTGACACATTCTGGTCCCGATTAGCGTGCCTAGCAAACAGATCTACCTAACCAAACAGCATTTTTTCAAGTCTTTCAAACAAGCTTGGCAGGTTTGGACACGTGTCATGCAAATTAATTATCACCATGTGCTACCCGTGTTAGAGCTACTACTAGGCTCGTGCCATAACTTAACATGCTGAATGCCACACAGTTGTTTTGCATGACACGTCTGATGCACATACTGGATTCTGGTTTGGTATGCATATCAGGGTTGGATGAATTGTATTGTGTCATTGAAGTGAAGCTGTTGCAGTCTTGTGTTGACACACCCTTGCTACAATAAGGATACTGTGGCCTTGTGCAGGTGTAAGGTGTTCAGAGGAAGGAAATAAAAACGCTCAGGAAGACTTGATGTCACTTTATGAAGCCTTTTTCTAACAGTTCAGGTATCTTGAAGTGATAAGTGACAACAGGTCTGTTGGGATTGTTGGCAGTAAAATAAAGCTAGTGCAGGGTTTTTCCTGGCTCAGAGAGGGCCTTTGGTAACCTGACTCCGCCAGATGGATTGCTTCGCATTTGCTCGGCATATCCATCTGGGAACTTTCTGTTGGAGAACTTTTGGGAAGGGGCGAAAATACTGGTTAGCTGATTGGATAAACCATCTGTCTATCACCAGCTATGTTGGTGATAGACGGGCCAAATCAACCAATCAGATCAACAATATATCAAACTCTTGCCGAAACCAGTCGGGAGAAGAGCAAAAACATCTTTTCCTCCGAGAAAAGCCTCCAGTGCCGTTTTTTTGCTCTTCTTTCAATGAAGGAATACTTTCTAATTCGGATAAAACGTGCGCGATAGCTACGCTCATCTCATCCGTGGAAGCCGCCATGTTGTTTAGACTGAACAGTGGCTTTTCGTTGCGTCACACCTAAACCTGCCTCAAAACCAACGCTGATTGGTCGGTCGTTTGGCGAACGGCTCCAAATTTTCTCTATCTCAAGATGCCAGACTGATCTGCGAGTGGAAAACTGGAGCTCGCGAGATCAGGACGGTCTCACGAGGCTAGGCCTTTGGACTGCACACGGCAGTAAGAATGATCAGTCCGTGTACAGTAAAGGCAATGAGTCTGTGTTACCTTATTTGGCAGAAATCTATGCATTTACCTGGCATTTCTGACAATTTGATTAACAAAAATGTATATTGTGCTTGAGAAAATAAAACCCCAATTAACATAACTGGTTATAAAAAACATTAAAGCTGCAAGCAGCGATGGACGGGCCCTCGCGCCTCTGCGCACGTCGGGGTTACTGGCGGACGCCGCTCCTTGCGACTGTGCATTTGCGCGGCACTCAGACACCGCAAATCTTCACCAATGAAAAGGGAACTCCCTTCTGAATTCAACGATCCCTCACACAAGACTACATCATACAGTTCATTAGCTGTGAAAGGGGGCGTGGCTAAAGCATAGGGGGCGGGTCAAGCCATCACCAATTAAAAAGGAACTCTCTGCTGAGTTCAGTGATACCTCAAACAAGACTCTACCTTAGATGGATCAGCATGAGTTCATTGATACCTCACACAAGGGTATACCTTAAACGGTTGAAATGCTATGAAAGGGGGCGTGGCTTAATCATGGGGGTGGGCCACACCATCACCAATGAAGAAAGAAGTCTCTGCTGAGTTCAGTGACACTTCACACAAGACTCTACCTTAAACGGTTCAAATGTTATAAAAGGGGGCATGGCCTGAGTAAGTGGGCGTGGTTATATTAATGGGGCCGGCTCAGTATCACATGTAGACCACAAATTCTAAGTTTCATGTAAATCAGATGAAGTTTGTCATATAAGGCGCATTTCCTGTTGCCAGCGGGGGGCGCTATGACCAGAAGTCAATATTGGCCTGTATATGTCCTCAGGCCTGGACCCTTGTTGATTCTGTGAAATTTCAAGCAGATATGACAATGTACACTGTAGTTACAGCCACTTTCTCGTTCATCGCTAAACACTCAAAATGGCTGCCATGCCACGCCCACACCGTTTGACGAAAAGTTTTTCTTTTAATAACTTTTCATCTTTAAGGTGTTGAGATGGTACAGACCAAATTTGAAGTCCGTCGGATGAATCTCTAGGAGGAGTTTGTTAAAGTATAGCACCTTGACTTTTAAGCCTACTTCCTGTTGCCACTAGGGGGCGCTATGACTTTAAGTAAATATCCGCCTTTAGATGTCCTCAGGGTTGGACTCTTATTAATCCTGAAACGTTTCGAGCCAATTGGACAGTGTACGCTCAAGTTACACCCACTTCCTGTTTTGATGGCGAAACGCACAAAATGGCCGCCACGCCCTATGACGAAAAGTTTTTCTTTTAACAACTTTTCATCTTTAATGTCTTAAGATGGCACAGACCGAATTTGAAGTTGATCGGATTAAATCTCTAGGAGGAGTTCGTTAAAATACGACATGTGGAAATGGCTAAAATCGCACTAATTTCGAACTTTGAAATCAAAATGGTGGACTTCCTGTTGGGTTTAGGGTATGGCTCCAATGATGTTTTCTGTACGTCTTGACATGTTACATATGTGTACCAACTTTTGTGAGTCTACGTTAAAGGCAATGCAGGGGCTCAATTTTTTTTAACTTTGTAGGGGCGCTAGCGAGCCATTTTTGTGCGCCTATTACCGAAACCCTTAAAATACGTAAATTTTCACCAGACTTGATGCGACCGCCAATTTTGGTGAGTTTTTGAATATGTTAAGCCCCTCAAAAAGGCAATTCATTTGCCGGGAAAATAATTCCTTCAGTTTCAATAGGGCCTTCGCCGCTGTCGGTGCTCGGGCCCTAAATATAAATATTTGAATAAATCACAGAGAGAGTCTGGTACAGCCTGACTCTGGAGATAAAAGTGAGATTAGCTCTCATATTTCAAGTTTATGTTCTGCTTGTTCAGCGGTTGTTTGGTAAATTGCTCTTAAACACATTCAGAGAGGATTTGAATTGCTATTTTTATTTTCAATTCTTGTCATTTTGGTGCTGGTGATTTTCCTTTGGGGCTGGCTAAAACCTTGTTGGGGGGGTGCCAAAAATTCCTCTATGCAGGAAAAAATCCTGAAGTGAGGTGTGTGTCTGAACTGCATGTCATTATGTTGAGACCTCGAATGCGAGCTGATTGCATAACGGCGAGCTTAAAACCACAAGTTGCGCAGCCGAGACCCAAAACAAGTATTTAGAGGATGAACGCTGACCACAGAGGAGCATTAGGCTTCACCGGGAGCTGTTGCGTTCAACACGCCTCAGTCTGTATGTTGTGTGAGTCATAAATCTCAACAATGTGCACTGTAGCTGTATACCCTCCAACCCCCCTGTGGCATCATGGATTAACTCCTTACACTGAGGCTGGCTGAAAGCTCTGATTGCTCAGTGAGAAATTTTTTGTAGAATGCAGGATTGTTGACGTGAGAGTTTATTTTGAAGTTCTTATTTTACAAGCGAAACAGTTTAATCTGATAAAATTATGAGAGAGAGAGAGAGAGAGAGAGAGAGAGAGAGAGAGAGAGAGAGAGAGAGAGAGAGAGAGAGAGAGAGAGAGAGAGAGAGAGAGAGAGAGAGAGAGAGAGAGAGAGAGAGAGAGAGAGAGAGAGAGAGAGAGAGAGAGAGAGAGAGGCGCCGCGGGTCAGAATCAAACCCGCAGAAGGACTGAGCCTTTGTTCATGGGGCGCATGCTCAACCAGCTGAGCTACCAGGGCGCCTCTAACTGTATTTTTTAATCGAATGAAGAATAGAATTCTATCATTAACTTGTTGTCCCTCATTTTAATTTATGGGCATAAGGGCCCTGACACACCAACCAGACGGGCCGACCGTCGGCAGAACAGCCAGTCGGACTGATCAGTCGGGTCCCGAGGTCCAAAAAATGCCTCGGAACAAACTGAGGCGACGCCAACTTGAGCGTGCGCGAAACGAAATACGTCTCCATAGCAGCAGGCGGCGCTGCTCTGTATTGTTTACATTAACAGTCTGATTATTTACCAGAAAATGAAGACCGGCAGCTGATTGGACGAACGCGTCACGTGGTTCTTTTTTCTCCGGAAATTCACTGCCAGACTGTCATGGCGGCTTGTTCAGAATACAATCTCATATTGTACTAAAATAGTTCACCGAAACGTGTTTCTGAAAACATTTTAAGTGAGAAATAGGCCATGCAGTTGCTGAATCTGTCTTCATTTCAGATTGACAAAGGTTAGTTTAAAAGATTTTCGTCAGATTTTGAGAGGCTCATCCGCTCCCCATTTCCGGGTGAGTCCCGACTGCCCCGTCCCCGACTGAACATGTCGAGTCGGCCCAAATGAAGGCCGACAGCTCCTCGGACGGCCGACGGCACAGGACACACTGAACAGACTCGAGTCACGGACCTCGCCAGACGGCCCGACGCCCGATTATCGGGCTGGTGTGTCTTCTCTCTAAGGGACAGTCCCAATACAAGACAGTGGCGGTCAGAGCTGTGTTTAGGTCTTTCTTAGTCTCGCATGGCCAGACCTTCCTCCACTGCGCTGCGGAGGAGGGTCTGGCTAATCCACACAGCATTCTGGGATGGGAGAAAAACGTGCTCTGGTTTATTGGCATTTCTTTAAACCAATCACAATCGTCTTGGGCGGCGCTAGGCGCCGGACAGAGCCTCTGTGCCGCGGCAAAATAGTCTCGGAAAGGAACTTGTTTTGGTGGAACGTGTACGTTCACAAGTTGTTGTAGTCGTGCAACAGAAAACTCAGATTGGACAGATAGTCTAGCTAGCTGTCTGGATTTACCCTGCAGAGATCTGAGGAGCAGTTAACCATAGTCCTCAGAAATCCACCGGAGGTTAGAACGCCAACATAAAGAAAGAGGAAGGGGACGGACATCCGGCCGAAAAGAGGGACATCCGATGGAATTTCCGGCGGCACCAGAGCAATCCCGGAAGTGGAACGTCGTGGATATAGACTAGGTCTTTCTGGGCAAGTGCAAAAAAGTCAAATTTCAAATCAGTCGATGGTCAAAATGCCTTGAACTTTGACTTGGACTAATCTCAACTGACTTGTGACTTGAAACTTGAGGCATGTGACTTAAAGGGGTGATAGAATAATTATATAGGGTATTTCACACTGTTCCTTAAGGTATCCTAATAGATTATGTAACATTGGTTGGGCTGAAAATGTCCCAGGTGCTATTTGTTTTTTGGCCCTTATGCATCCCTGTATAATGGCTCTATTTGGAATGACAGCTTTTCTTCCAAATATGGTATGCTCATGAATATTTAGATGAGCTGCGCGCTGACTGGGTTGAGGAACCACATACACAAACATTGGAGACGATATAGCAGGTCACACACACACATACACACACACACAGAGCTGCGCGCACGCACAAACAGACACACTGTCTGTTACATGCCCAGACATGCCTGGGCGCAAGCCGCGGCGGCTAAAACTGCCGATACAAAATGCAGTTTCGACACTTTCATTACAACTAGTGTTGTTGTAACGTTACCCTTAGGACATACAAAACCTCCACCAAAGAATCACAGCACACCTCGTAGCTAGTAAGCGCGGAGAGTCAACCCCTGCAAACATGTCCTCCCTCTCGTCCGATATACTCGTTCTAAACACTTTTCTCTGGGCCAGTAGGCTATTCCGTTGTACAGTATGAAACACTGCATTTACAACCGTGGTTCATTTTCAATATCCTTAAAAAACTTCCAAACTTTTTTCTTTCTAAAGTACACAGTGCAGCTTGTGTGTGAGATCCTCCAGCTCAGCGGGTCTGTGAAGGGGGAGAGGCCGACAGGGAAGGCAGCAAACCCGGCCAACAGCCGCCACCTTTCCTGGCAGATTGTGGAGCTTGTGAAGTCCGACACTGTCTTACCAAATTTGCAATTAGCCATCAATTTTGGTAAAATGGCCCATATTTGAGCTTTACATAGTTGACTTCTCGCATAAAAAATGTCTCAGAAGTGAATTTAGTAATGGAATATCAGAGATCTGCGCGACCTAGATTCAGAAGACTAGCTGACCTCAGGTCAGTGGTGTAGCCTATGTAAATGTTTGGGCGTGACAAAGATAGACTAGAGCCAAATGAGGAGGAGCCACCAAGTTGACGTCACCTCGGTGGCTCGTTGAGATTTGCCCGTTTTCAGAGGCAATTTCAAATTGTGAGATTTGCAGAGGAAAGAGGTGTCAATGGGATTTTGAGGTTCTATGTATGTATTTACCCACCAAACTGTCATTTTTCAACTATGACAAGGTAAAATCGGTTTTGCATTCTATCACCCCTTTAACGCATTTCCATTGCATGGTACGGCTCGGCTTGGCTCGACTCGCTTTCCATTATTTTTCTCTATTCCGTTTTGTTAGCTGATCGTGAAACTGCCGACCGTGGCGTGGTTTTGCAGGCAGCCATTTTTAAACAATCTCTGTGCAGTGAGTAAAAGAATAGCGGTTGCTATTGACGGTAGCTTGGCTATTTAAAAATGGTGGGTTGTCCCAAGTGATGATTCTCTCTGACAAATCAATGGTCTGCAGTGTTTTAACTCCACCTGGTACCAAAAAAGTACCAGGTCCTATCACCAGGTACTAACTTTTGCTAAAAGCAAATAGAGTGAGTCGAGCCGTGGCATTAAAGTCAGTAGAAAGATAGCCCCAACCTTTTCTCCAATTAAAAAGGACTCTGCATTTGAACATTTTCTTTTAAAGCTGTTAACGGTGTTCTCTTAACATAGCCTGATGAGATCAAGTCTTTTCAATGCAACAGACAAGCATTGCATAGCCTCACACCTTGAGTATTTAATTGTTGTGTGTGGCTATGCAAGGCTTGTCTGTCACTGTTATTGTCCTGGGATTTTGCCAGGCCAAAACATATTTTTGATTAATCTGTAGCCAAAAATAGTTCCCATCAAATACACTCATTCTTTTTTAAGTAATGTATGTAAAAAAATTACAATGCCTAGCTGTTATAGGAAATTACGAGACTTTTTTTTTTTTAGTTTTTTCAAAAGTGAAACTACATATTTGTAGGAAGCGTGGGCTTGTGGCTGAGTGCCACAGACAGAATGGAGAAAAATTAACAGGATGGTTTTGGTCAAATGTGTTGACAATAATAAAAAAAAAAAAATACAGAAGAATGGCACCCCGTCTTAATTTATAATTCAAATCTCAGTCAAGCCCCAAGTCTTCAGCTCTAGTGAGTATGTTGTCTTTTGTTTAATAAATTCACAGTCGATGGTGGAACAGTTGGTGTCGCATTCTGTACCTTGCATTTTCAGATCATTTTTCTATTTGGCACAAAGTCACGTTCGTTCTTAGTGAGTTGTGCTGTAGTTCTCTCGGACACTGACAGAGATCTGTGTTTTCAGGCATCTCTCTTTGTTTATTCGCTCACGCCTAGGTTTAAGAGACATTGTCCTCACCTGGCCAAATGAACCAAAAGGAGGAAATGCCTCTGTTTTGAGATAAACGGCTCCAAACGCGTGTGATGAACGATTTATCTCTCCGTCTTCCCAGCAGCGTGGCGAAAGGCCCCATCTCTTCATTTAGTCCTGTTCCACTTGGTGAAAATCCCTTTATTCAGCACCACGTTCAAAAAGGGGATTTTTTTTAGTGGATTTAGCTTCTTTCTGCTTCCCTTAGCACAGAATCTGCTCATTAGGCTACGAAGGGAGCCGGCCAGCTACGCCTCGCAGATGCTGTTTAATGGATTACACATCAATGAGTCAGTCGGTTGTTGTCTCACTTCTCTCGAGGTTGTTTCAGGCCTCCTCGCTCTTTTAAACGGACGCTGACGGATGAAGAAAAGACTTATCCTGACCTGTTTCCATTATCACCAGCGCCTCCCTCGTAGCAAATTTTTGTTTTATGTGCACTATGAGGCTCTAATCTGTCATTTCACAAAATCTAATTACACTCCACACAGGGAATGCCGTTGCAGGCCCTCTTTTTATTTTTCTGCTTCCTTGTTTCCACTGAAGTGTGAACTGCAGACATAACAGGCCTGCCTCGCCCCCTCACCCCCCTCCCCCTATGTAGCTTTCATTCACCATGTTTTATTCCTTTAGCTACTTTATTTATGGCTCCCTTCCTGACACTCGCACTCACACGCTCTATCTTTTACTCCGCCTTGTCGTTCACCATGTCTCCTCTAAAGATGTAGTCCCTGGGTGTCAGACGAATTCCTGACATTCCCAGGGTCGGGGGCTCATGACAGCCAAGCTAAGTTAGACGCTGTCTACAGCAGGGTGATTAGTGCTAAGTAGGGTTGGACAGATATGGTGTTTATAGAGAGTTACTGATATCTTTAGCCTGGAGAGTGTGTGTGTGTGTGTGTTTAGGTGTGACATATGTGTGTCAGATAGGAGATTTGTTTGTATTGTTGTAGCTTTAGCAATTGTGTGTGCTGAGGTTTTCTCAGCAGCTGGTACATCGCTATAAACAGCCTCCTCTCTGGAGAGGAAGTGGCTGGCCTGTACACTGTTGTTACTTCACAAAGCCCTGAAAGATGTGCTCTAAACTGCTGCACTGAGGACAAATGAAGACGTTTCCCCTCTGCATGCCAGGCTTTAGTTGGACAGAAAGGGGAAGTAGATTTTTCATTTTATCTCCCGTCAGCTTCAGATAGGCCTGAGTGTCAAACCACAATACTTGTGTGGTACCGACCGAAATGTGTGCGTAGAACTGGTGATCTGTTTGTCTCGAGACTGTCCTGAAAGTTGGCATCAAAAGTCTGGTCAGATTCATAATCTTGTTTACTTTATACTCTGAACATATAGTTCCTGATTTTAATACAAATGAAGCTAGATTTGATCATTTTATATTGGAAATTTCTTGTATGGCTGCTTTGGTTTGTTTTTATGATTTGTTATATTTCACAACTTGAGAGGCTTTTTTTGCTAAATGAAAATACATGTATAGTTTACAGGGGAAAGAATAGATGCCATTTTAGTCCAAATTAACCTTTTTTGTGATTTTTATGCCTAACATGTCTAAAGCAGGTCTTTCAATGAGATTTCTTACTTTTTAAACTCTTAAACAACAGTCACAGAACATTGCCAGGTTTTTGAAGACATTTTTTATATTTAATTTTAATTAAATAGTACTAGTAAACTAACATCAAACGGTAACCAGCTGTAGTCAGGCCGATAGTGCTGTGGTCTTTTCCGTTACATCCTGCAGCGCCTCCATCAGGCCAAAACTTCCAGTTTCACACAAGAAATGTTCAACTCAAAATTAGGACATGGCTGTGAAACGTGCTGTGCACATTCATGCTGGCAAGGGGATAAATCATTTAGAGCACGTGTCAAACTCAAAGCCCGCGGGCCGAACCCGGCCCCTCGCAAATTTGGATCCTGCCCGCATCATCTAAAGTTACATTTTGGCCCGCCTAGTTGTGCGCCAAACGAAAAAGACCGGAAACTGTTTTTCAAACTGCAATTACGCAACACTGAAGCAGAATTTGGTAGATTAACCGTCTTTGAGACTCAGAAATTCCCACAGAAGCAGAGAGTTTGCATATTCAGGCCTGAAACAGGATGATGTGAGTCGGCCGTGTGGTAGTTTTTAAAAATGTAATCTTTGTTTTAAATGATTTGCAAAACTCTATGATGGCTAAGGAACTTTTTGGGGGCTTTATGTCGACCAAACTGTAAGTGAGAAGACTATATGAGACATGCAATAATACAGTCAAAAATATTTGACATGTCAATAAACTACTTGATATGATGCTTATTTTCCAGTGAAATTAAGGTTGTTTTTTTCTGATTTATAGTCTGGTGACCCCATGACTCATCCTCCAGTGCCACCCTCAGGACAGGACTAAGAATAGCAAATCAGTATGGAGTGTATTCTCTCTTTCTTACAGCACGTTACAATGAACACTACAGCCTGGGTGTTGCTGATGGGACTTTCAACATTAAAGGAGTACTTGTATATAACATAACTGTCGTAAATACCACTCACACAGAGCCGTCTCTGCACTCACGGCCTGATCCCCTCCCCCCTGTAGGACTGGTCTTATCAACAATGGATGAATCCTTTGTAAAAACTGACAAACAACAAGCAAGCGCAACAACATACAGAATAGAACGCAAACAAGTTTACTTGACACGTTGATAAAATGTCGGGAGTACAGTCTTCTTATTAAAGTCTCCTGTGATTATGTGAACACCGTCGGGGTGGGTCCGCTGCTGTTCCTTTATGGTGTTCAGCAGGAGAGAGAGCGCCGTGTTTACGTTGGCGTCTGGTGGAATATACACAGCCGTGACAATCACTACTGTTAGCTCTCTCGGTAGAAAAAAAGGCCGGCATCTTACAGACATGTACTTGAGGTCAGGGGAACAGTGTTTATAATTGTCCTGTTATTACACCAGTTCTCATGCACATACATACAGAGTGCCCCTCCTCTGCTCTTAAGGGTCTTTTACACTAGACGCATCCAAGGTGGCGCGCGCCATCGTGACGTCAAAATGACGTAATATCCTACCTGCGCGCGCGAGCAGAGGTGGCGCATGGCTCTTTTTTTTTTTTCCAGCAGCGCGCGACAAAGCGGAAACGGGAGGCCTGAACGGGTTCGCCAACAACCGGATGCCAGGACTCTCACAGTGACTGCAAGTCTCTCTTGTAAACTTACTGGGTTAAGATGAGTTCTTTTATGGTGAATGAAAGGCTTGATCCGACGAAGTAGGTCATCAAATCAAATCAAAGCATTGACGGCAATGCTGCAGCCAGTTCTGCCGTTGTTTATCTTTTTCTTCTTCTTCTAGTCCGTAGAAAGAGCAACGTCTGTAGCCTTTGCTCATTAGCGCCACCTCTGTTCAGGAGAAGACAGGAGAAGTCGTGAGCACCAGTGTGGGTATAAATAGTCACGGCGATCCCATGACATCACATTTGCACGTGCCAGTTGGGCTGCGTCTAGTCTATAAGACCCTTTACAGTCCTCAGTCCTGTCCCAGCGGAGCAGAGTGCGACCTGCTAGCTGCATGCTAGCATCCAGTATCCCCGGGTGAAGCCAGGTTTCAGTGATAATCAAAACACAGCAGTCACAAACATAGCTATTTCCAGCGAGTTGTAATTCCAAGTCGTCCGTTTTATGCACCAGGGATCTGGCATTGGAGAGATACAGGCTCGGTAAAGGTGGCTTGCGTGCTATGCTAGCCTTAGCATAACACCGGACCTGCGGATATGCTTCCTCTCCCTCCTCCGTCTGCGCCGCCTCCTGGACCCGACAACAATCCACGGAGAGCCCGGCGGTATGTCGTCTGGGATGTTGTGCGTATAATGAAAGACAATGGAAATAGATATCTGGTGCTGCTCACCGATGTCCAAAAGGTTCTAGCGGGTGTAGCGGATGTTCGTAGAACCGATAGTAGTAAAGCAATTCGTGATTCTCGCGCGATTTAATGGGGCGCCACCTCCCAAACTTGCATTGCTGGTTTTCTCAGCGGCATCCCTCCCCTGCTTTGCTATCAGGATGATTTGCCCTACTATGAGTTTGTTTACCATCAAAATGACTTCGAAGCTGTTATATTAAGGTACTAATCTTGCATAATGTGCCTTTAAATAAAGTTGCAGGTTTTGTTTCACATGTGTAAAGATTTCCCTGATGTAATTCAAAACCGTATATATAACCGTTTATATGGCATTTAGGCCATGATGACACTTGGCATCTTTTTTGACAAGAAAAAGTGGACTAGGGCGCTTTTGTAGTTAAAAAGAAAAAAAAAAAGCTGGCAGCGTTTTAGTTCCAAGAAGCAGCCGAGGGCGTCTTTTGTTGCTATAACAACAGCCACTGCTACAGTATCCAAGAGTGCTATGTGGAGCGGTGCGAGAGAAGACAAAGCGGTTGAGCGAGCTAGAGAAGGAACAGAGAGAGGGAGCGGTGCTGCTAACGTTAGATAAAACAAAGCGAGTCAATATAACTTGCTGTGCTCTGACACACAGCACAGGTCTATCCATCTGCAATTTCTCCATTTTTTTTTTTCTTGTCGTCTTGACAGGTCTCACTACTCTGTTTGTCACTGGTCAGCTGTAATGAAAGCGCTTGACGTGGGGGAGGGGGGTTTCCAGAAAAGTTTAACTTCAAAAAAGACGCTCTGTACTGCAGAAAAAAATGTCGGCGGTGCCGTTTTGAAATAAAAAAAAACACTGTTTACTCCATGGGATTATAATGTAAAACAGACGCTGGCAGCTACTATTATTATTAGAAGTCTAACGTCATCATAATGATTTCATCCTTTTCACTCAGCCCTGATAATAAATCCAGTCTTTTTTAAGACATAATGCATCAATCTGAAATCCAAACGCTACCCTACGACGTTCATCCTGCACTGTCCTCATAGAGCTCTGAGAGAAGATTTGCAGCCTGAATGCTGTTGTATAATTGTAAATTGGCGGGGTGGGAGCGTGGAGTCTCCTATCCGCGGCACTCAAGTGAAGTAGAGTCATCATATTGTCTCAGTCAGGCAGCTTATTACAGTGTTTCTCCCTGTCATCTCTATACCATTGAAAGCAGATAACGGTGATTGAAAATGAAGCCCAGTGTGTATAGTAAGGTTTACACAGGAGACATGAGACTGTCAGAGCTGTGGTTTGGAAGCAGAAAGGCATCGTGAAGCAACACAAAGAGAGATGAATTTAAACATGAGGAGTGATGAATACAGGGGGAAGAACATTGAGAGACAGAAGAGATGCATTGTAATCCTTCATGATCATTTGTGAAGCTTTTACACTGAAAGTCAAACTGAAAATCAAATGTTTGCCAAGAAAGCAATATACAGTAGATTTCCTTAGTGTTTGGATTTATGTACTTATTTGGTCAAAACTGGATTACCAAAAAGACAAAATTCAGCCAGTGGTTTGTGGACAATTGTGTAGTTCTTTTTGATTAGTGGGAGATATCATGGCTATCAAAAGCCCCCTTTTATCTCCAACTCAGAATTACAAGGCTGACGCGAACGGGTTTCCCATTCAACTGCCCGTAATTACGGTCTGAACGATGACGAGGCATTTTACCAGCCACTGTGACTTCATACGTGACTCAGTAATGTCGTGATTCCAGTCACAGAACTACCCGTTGCTGTGAGTTTTTAATTTTGACAGTCCACAGGTGTTGGAATTACATGCACAGAATTTTATAGACCAAACAGCTAATCAGTTAATTGGGAAAATAATTGACAATGAAGATAATGGTTAGTTGCAGCCCTACTTTTAGGATCCTCATGCTGGTACTCGCTGTGGCCGCTGCAGCTGAACTGTGTCGGCTAACTGAATGTATTCGTCCCCTCTGCTGTGCTGCAGGAGTCAGTTTTTGGCTAAAGCGCTGTGTTCCAGGTTAAAGGGTTAGAAAGAATGAAACGGCTGAAATGTCAGCCCTCTTCTTGCAGTGCGCGTGTACACAGAGGGGGCAGAAGAAGCCCCCCCCCCCCCCGATATAGAAATAAATGACAACAGTGATAGCATGGCATATTACTGCCTCAAACACACAAAGCACTGGGTAGCCTCTGTGTGCGACGGAGGCAGGCGGGGAGGAAGTCCCTGGCTCTCTCGGCAACTCGTCTGTAAATGTGAGACGCCTCTGTTGTTGGGCGAAAGAATCCTCAGTCTGGTTGGTTCTCTGGGAAACGATACAAAATCTATGGAGCTCAACAGTGACCGCAAACCTTTTTAACGGCTCTGGTTCTGGAAGTGATTTTCCCCGTTCAATTGTTCTATTGACGTTTCAAAAAATTGCTTATACAAAGCATTTTTAAGTCTGGGACCAAGCCAACCAACAATCATGACTAGGGATGTCCAGATCCGATCACGTGATCGGAAATCGGGCCCGATCACATGGTTTCAGACTCGATCGGAATCAGACGTTACCTCCCGATCAGGACTCGGATATATATGTATATATATTCTCATTATTTTTTAACCCATCTATAGTTATGCGGTGGCACAGAGTTAGACCCTTTTGACTCCACACAGAAACAGCAACACGTGCGGCATGACATCACTGCAGAGACGCTATTGGTTAAATGTCGGCAAAGTAGAACACGGAAGCAGCTTGAAGCGGAAAGTGCGAGTATGTCTGCAGTCTGGAGGTATTATAAAGTTGAATTATTATAGAAGTATCGGATCGGTACTCGGTATCGGTAGATACTCAAAATCAAATGACTCGGACTCGAGGGCAAAAAAACCTGATCGGGACATCCCTAATCATGACCATAAAACATTTGATTTGGCGCAAAAAAAAACAACAAATTGAAAACGGCAAAAAATGCAAAAGTACAAGACTGTGTACAGAAACAATCATAGACTACAATGGAAGCAGCTCGCTCTAGCTGTTGGCGGTTTCGCGGGTACGGTAAACATTTTTAGAGTAACAGTGAGTTGGACCAATCAGAGACGTGGCTGTTACACTTAGGATAATGGGTAGTGTAGTATTTATCCATAAGATCGCGAATAAAACAAGGTTGATTTCATACCGACATGTGGCTTCTACAGGAGCAGAAACTGCTGGTTCACAGCCTCGTAGCTCGTGGTCAGTCTACCTCGGATGGTTTAGACATCATGGCTGATAATCACAATCCTCATGGAGTAAATGAATGGGATTTTTACTTCTGGAACCACACTGTTGAGCTCTCTTCGGTTGTGTGGTGTTTGCAGTGTATCAGCAGTCCCATCCCAGGTCAGGGCTTCCCTGCAGGAAGGCTGGGAACCCAGTGTAAATGAACATGTGGTATGTTTTATACGGGGGGGTTGTTTCTCCTCACATCTGGATAGCACACTGCGGCTATTACATTAAATCTGAATGTTATGAGCTTGTTCTGGGCACTCTTTAAAAAGAAATATATAGGCTACATCTCAGGTTGTTAAATTGCATCCAGGTTTCCTCCATTTGCTTCCCTTCCTCGCGTCTTAGTCGGTCCCTCCGAGGAAGTATGGGAGAGGAAATCATTAGAGGAGAGAGGAAACGAGGAAATGTGTTTTAGAGGGATGAGACGTCCTTTCCTCTGAAGCGTCACATGAATCAGTCAGCTGTAGGGGTGGAGTTAGCAATGGCCTCCAGCTGCTCTCGTGTATAGCTCATAGCTCCTCAGAGATCCCTCCTCCATCCTCGCTCCTCAGGGCAGGAATAAGAGCTTTGACACGGCTTTCACGAACCAGGACCTATTAAATGAGGAGTCTATATTGACGACGATATATTTCTAGGGTTGGATACTGAGACTCATCTACTGTAATATGAAGCAGAGAATCCTCACATTTGAGAAGCTGGAAACCCCAAATTGATGGCGTTTTGTTTTTGAATTATGATTTGTCTGTAGGGCCCGGAGTTGGTTATTCAGGCCATGTATCCAATTTAAATAGCTCACGTTACTGTATTGTGTGAACAGTTAACTTCATTTAATATTGTACGTGGCATTTTCTTTTGCGGGTTGCAAACCAAAACAAGTTCCTTCCCGAGACTATTTAGCAGAGCCACCGTCGCTGGGTCCGGAGCTTAGCGCCGCCCAAGACGATTGTGATTGGTTAAAAGAAATGCCAACAACCCAGAGCGTTTTCTTCTCCTATCCCATAATGTGTCTGCGGTGTAGCCAGACGCTGTGGAGATAGGTCTGGCAATGCGAGACTAGGACTGTAATCTCTTGGCCCTCTGCCACTTTTTTACTGCTGAAGTTCTTATGGCAGTAACAATAAATGGTTTACATTTAGCAGTGCTGCTAGGCTATGAGAGCAGTCAGCCACCTGGGCTAACGTACATAGGTTTAGATTCCTGACCGTGTGTCTGCATGTTTGCCTCTTTTTGTGTGTGATTTGTCTCTGCTCTCCCTCTCTGGCGTGATAAAGAGCGGGCAGAGTGGGGCGTCTGCCTCAGAAAGTGAGATTATTGCCTGACATTTACCTCTTCTGTTGTTAGTCCGAACAGACAGCATGCAGAGGCTGCTGATTATCACACAGCAGTGTGCAGAGTACCTGGATTTGTGCACTGAATTATCCTTGGAAGTGCTGCGTCTAAATAATAGATACATAGAAATGTAGCGTTTGTTTATTCAAAGTGTGTTCTTCATCTTATGTCTATAATACAGTATATTGCTGTACATGGTGTTTTGCATGTGTTTTATTTTTTATCCAACAAACATGCTTTAAGAGCCCTACGTGTCATTTCAAAATGAAATGGCAAACAGGAAAAGTGTAGTTTGGAGCGCTTCATCGAGCACTCAATTGCGTGAGAACATCTACGGCATTAAAAACGCTAGCAGAAGCTGCTGTTGACTCACTGTGTTGCTGCTGTTGAATCAAGGCTCCTGTGAAGCGGCTGTAGTCGTCAGCCCCAGCTTTATCTGCACAGGCAAATGTTTTTTTCTTTTTATCACTTTCCACTTGTGTTGGCGTAATGACTCGCACGGCTGATTGCACTTTATTGTTGTAATGAATTACCAATAAGATGACATGGAATAGAGTTCTGACTGCAAACGATTAGAAAGATGGTACTTGTTTAGTAATTTTAGTCGTTTAGCAGATGTTGAGTGCAACAGCAGAAAAAAGCCTCAGTACATTGAAGATAAACTGTAAAAGAAAGTCAGAAAACAGACTAGATGTTAAACTAATGCCTACCATACACTAGGCTCAATGGTGTTTTAAGCCCCCACTGTCGACTGCAAGGCACTTAACCCTAACCCTTGCCTAACCAAGGGGGAAGCCAGCCTGTTTTTCCACCTCCAAGATGAATCTCTCGTCGTCCGTGGTGTTGTAGAGGAGACGTATACGATATTTGAGGGGGGGTTGGTAGATTGACTGGATGCCCTCGCTGTTCAACTTCGTGCCCGTCTGTCTGAACCAAGGGGGTAAGCCTCTCCTCGGACTGCGAACCTCCTATGGCGCCATTTTGATGCTAACAAGCCATCACCCGCCGTTAGCATCCCATTGACTGCCATTCATTTTGGCACCACTTTGACAGCGAATAACTTTAACTAACTGAAGCGTTTAAAGACTCTATTTGTCCATTGTTTATTTCTAAAGAAACACAACAATGTATAAAAGGCTCCATTACCTTGTACCTCACGTTACGGCTCCATAGCAGACGTTTTTGTAAAAATAGGCTAACGATTGTGTCATAACCACGTGACTTTCTGTCGCATAGTAGAGGAATTACCGTATAGTACAGGAGAAGCTCGCAGGCAGTTTGGACTTCCATTAGCTGTTTTAAGTTTAATTACTAATGTTAACTAGCATTTTAGTTGGCAATAATTAGCCTGTGCCTATGTTATCTCCTTACATATACCTACGCTCTCCGAATATTGCATTTTCTGATGTGGGATCCGACGGTATTATTCAGGTTTTACACGCATTATTTTGACATGTATACAGAGCATTCGGAATATGCGTCTCAATCGGGTTTTTTACTGCAGTTTGGGACAGTTTACGGCCTCATGCCTGTTTACGGCTTACAGTCAGCTCCGTGTGTTGCTATGGTTACTGTACACAAACCAACCAGCCAACAGTTTGCAGGGCTGCGGTAAAGATGCATGCCCAAAAGAAAAGGAGAAACACCGCTACTTTCAAACGGTATGAAAGATTTGGATATCAACAGGTTTTTGGATATGCACAAACATCGCAATGCCGACATTTTCAAGAAGATGGTCAAAGGAATGAAAGCATGGGCGTAAATCTCATCTAACAGTTCCCCCAACTGTTACATGTGACAATAAACAAAATTTCTGAAGAGCAATTTTTGAAGGGGACACAAATAATACAGTCACAATTATACTGGTAGAGGACATGTGTACACAGAGGAAAGCCTTAATACTATCATTAGTGTAGCACGGAGACTGTCCCATTATCCTTCTTTTCAGTGTTTCTCTTGATTCAGTGAATAAGCTGACTAAATTGACCAAAATATATTCTTCTTTAAAACCATTTATTTATTTTTAAGTTTACAATCAAGCCACAAAAATACCTTAACACATAATGACTTATTTTGAAAAAGTGTCCCCATATAAAAGAAATACATTGCTTTTGTACACTTGTTAAATTAGCTGATCATAATGTAAATTAGTGAGCTACTGGTAAAGCTCATCTGCTAACCCTGACAGCACACACCTCCAAAAATATGAACTAAGCACACTTACCTGAGACTCTCCACCTGACTGTCCCTGGTCTCCCTGAGACTCTCCACCTGACTGTCCATGGTCTCCCTGTTCCTCAGTTCTTTCTGTCTCCTTTGCCTGTGACATAGTGACGTTAGTATTTCCATAAGCACCCATTCTTATAAAGATGTTACCAAATTGTCTTGACATGAGGACTTATTGTACTTACTTGGCGTTTTGGTGTACTGAAAAAGGATCTTATGTCTGTTTTTCTTTTCTCTGTCATTTTATCTGGGCAACAACAACGTCAGATGTCTAAATATGAGTTAGGTTCATAGGTTCACCACACAGTCATATTATAATTATAAAATTATCTTGCGTCCCCCACATAAATATTAGGTTTCGTCTGGGACAGAGGATATACAGTAGCTATATTTAACTGCAGCAAACCCACTGATCTGCCACTTAACATCATATTGAGCAAAACACAACTGTAGATCTTCAATATTAACCCTAATATCAGTTCACACATAACGTTAGGCTTATTGCCGTGTTAATGTTAGTTGTAGTGGGTGCATTTCTGTCCAACAAGCTATTAAACAAGCTAGGTAACGTTACATTATATTACACTTAAGCTGCATACACACTGACCAGATGGCCGACCGTTGGCAGAAAAGGCAGTTGGACTGATCAGTCTCCCCGAGTTGGTCGAAAAAGTGCCTCGGAACACACCGAAGAAACGAGACGTAATACGCCTCCATAACAGCAGGCGGCTCTAATCTGTATTGTTGCCCAAAAATGAAAACTGGCAGCTGATGGGCGGCTGTGGCTTAGTGGTAGAGCGGTCGCCTGCCAATCGGAAGGTTGGTGGTTCGATCCCTGGCCCTGCCAGTCGAAGTCGAAGTGTCCTTGGGCAAGACACTGAACCCCGAGTTGCCCCCGATGCTGTGCATCGGAGTGTAAATGTGTGTGAATGTTTATCTGATGAGCAGATGGCACCTTGTACGGCAGCCACAGCGTATGAATGTGTGTGAATGGTTCCTGTACTATGTAAAAGTAAGTAGTCGTTAAGACTAGAAAAGCGCTATATAAAAACAGTCCATTTACAGTCCATTGGACGAACCCGTCACGTGGGTCTTGTATCTCCGGAAATTCACAGCCAGACTGTCATGGCTTCGTTCAGAATACAATCTCATATTGTACTAAAATAGTTCACCGCAAAACATTTTAAGCAAGAAATAGGCCGTGCAGTTGCTGAATCTGTCTTCATTTCAGATCGACAAAGGTCAGTTTAAAAGATTTTCATCAGATTTTGAGAGACTCTAGTCACGCTCATCCCACTCCCCGTTTCCGGGTTACCACTCCACCAATCAGATGGGTCATTTGAGTCCGACTGCCGGCAGTGCCCGCCCCGCCGATTATACATGTCAAATCGGCCAAAATGAAGGACGACGGCCCCTCGGACGGACGACGGCACGGAACACACCGAATAGACTCGAGTCACTGACTCTGCCAGACTGTCCAACGGCCGATTATCGGCTCTGTGTGTCAGCGCCATAACATAGCACATTTTTTTGTCATGACTAATTTATTAATTACTCAGCATAATTTCTATTTGAGAAAAGAACTTCATCCGAGGTTAATGTGAATAAAATAGCCTTGAACTGCCTACTTACTAACTTACTAACCCTAACCTTGCAGCTCTCCCTGCCTAACGTCACTGTAGCCAATCTAACTAGCAGTATGTTCTCTCATTCTCTCCCGCGGTCCGCCGGACTTGTGTGTGGGTAAAGCAGGCAGTGGACCAAACCACTGTGAGACAAGGGAGGGGGGACTCAAAAATGTTTCTAAACTTAAAAAGCATTTTTTGGGGTTTGTATTGTTTTACTACTTACACAGATATTTTAAGTATACATCATTATGTTATTTACAATACACAGCATGGTTTTTAATGATATTTCTGGAGGGGGGGGGCCTTAGAGATAGATCTTGGTAGAAGCATGCTGCATGCTGATTGGCTCACTGACGCTGTTGAGATTTACTCCTTAGGTATTGAAATTAGGCATTGAATGACGAGACATTTTTCAATACTCGATACTAAGGAGGCAATTCGGTCCGTGCCTAAAAAGTATTGGGTAGCCAGCCCTAGAAACACTACGTTGTTTCAAACGGACAGAAACTCGTGAGTTTTTTGCACAATTATTTGTTTTGAGTGTTTTAATTGAACTTTTTGACACAGACAGATTGGATTCTGTTGGATTCATTACTTGCAACTGTATGTAAAATGGCCACTTCTGCATTAAAAAAGAAGTGCAGTATTTGGTGTGTTTTTGGCCATTGTGTTATTTTCATACTAAGCATTGAGCTTTTTGACTTGCAAGTCATGTCTCAAAGATTTGAGAGTTGACTTGGACTCGATCCAAAAGAAACAGAGCTCAGTGGAGTTGCCGCTGAAAGAGTTTTTAGAAAATTAGAATCCTAGTCACATAACCAGTGTAATTAAAATGTTGTGGTTAAGTCGGGCGACTAAAGATGTTTTCATCTGTGACAAGATCTGTCTGGTTTTGTAACCTCCAAATGTTTAAAAATGTACTGTTCCCTTGTCTGTGTACCGACAGTGCCGGTCCCAAAGGAGACAACATCTATGAGTGGAGGTCGACCATCCTGGGCCCCCCAGGCTCCGTGTACGAGGGGGGAGTGTTTTTCCTGGACATTGCCTTCACACCAGACTACCCCTTCAAACCACCCAAGGTGAACTGTGAATGGTTGTTGGCAACCAGCAAAGCCTCTTTCTTTTTATTTTTTTATTTTTTCTGTCAACGATGGCACAGATGGCTCTATTTCAAAGAGGTGTCGTTCTCATAATGTTCCACTAGAGGGCCCCCTTGCACTTGCAGCTCCTACTTCCAATCTGAATTCCCCAGGCTTCTCTAATATATGGGATCATTTTCTCCTTTTTTAGGGAGGATCGGTCCCAACCAAACTGCATTTAAAAAATGTAGGAATGGACTCTGACCTCGCATGTTTCCAAACCTAGACACCTCCATAAAATGTGACCTGATAGCTTTTTTTCCTTTTTCTTTTTTATGATTAATCATTTTTATTTTAAACACAACACACAAATCAAGAAAAGATGACACAGTAGCCACAATATTCAAAACCATACAAAAAAATAGACAAACTATAAACCAAATGAATTAGGGCTGCACGATATGAGGAAAATGTGCCATATTCGGTAACGTAGTTGAATATCTCGATAACGATAGAAGACATTATTAGGTGTGCCTTTCTGCTGCTTTCAGTATTCTGTTAAAATACAACAAACTGCTTGTTGAATTTAAAACAAATGAAAGGAAATCATTTCCAACATTTTGAACATTAAATATAAAAGGCAGCACTGAAAAAAGAATAAATTACATTTTAAAGTGGAATTTTCTACTGATATTTTCTTTCAACTAACAAAAAAATCCCTGAGTGTATTTCGCAATGTGTTTATCGCGCCTGTTGATATCACGATAACGATTTAAAAAAACCAAAAAAAAACAAAACGATGTATGGTGCAGCCCTAGTATAAATGACAACAGACCTGATAACTCTTCTAAATCCTCAGCCACTTCTCTTCATTTCAGCATAAATGTAATCTTTTAAAGGTGATTGCCACTACATGTCCACGTTCTCCACTGTATTTGAGATGGTGAACGAAAAGCAAACCAGTTTCTGATAGATAAACTGCTGCTCAGTGGGTTTGGAGTTATAGTTTAGGGATGCTAATTTAGAATTTTTTTTCTTTTTCTGACTGATACGGAACGGAAAACGTGTGTGAAACAGCAGATGGAAATTATAAAAAAGAAATCAATTCTATAATCTAGATCGGGAGTTTGCCGCAGCAGCCAACAACTGGAAACTTCTTAAAATTTTTGTCTGCAATTTCACCACTAAATTCACTATTGAGACTTTTTTATGCGAGCAATTAACTGTGTAGAGTTTGAATATGGGCAGTTTCACAAACATTGATGGGCAACTGCACATTTTCTCCGATGTTGTCAGAAGCTTCAGTCTGACGGGACAGCCAGCTGGTGGCGGCCGGGATCGCCTCCCTGCCGGCCGGCCGGTGATGCTCACAGACACCGCTGTCAGCTGGAAGTCTCTCAATAGAATCATGTTTATTTCCTGAAATATGGCTCGTTTTCCATTTGAACACATTGTCATCAATATTAACAAGGTTTAAAATGGCCCATTTTTCAAATTTGGATATCGTTTCAAAATCGGAAATCAAATGAACAAAAAAGTACACAGGCTGTACAAAAGGCCGTCAATCAGGAGTGATTGTTGTGAGTACGTGTCGGAGAATAGCGCGGACATGCACCTCACACTGTGCGCACCACCCAGAGAAAAAAGTGAGAGAAAGAAAAAGGAGAGGTCGCAGTTCGGACGATGACTACCCGGTTGAGATTGTGTGTGTGTGTGTGTCCTCGAGATCTGACAACACACAAACACACGTAGCAGAGCTACCCACACCCATGTTTGTACTGTTGCTTAATTAAATAAAACATCAAAAGAGAGAAGTTGTCTCCGTCCGTGTTTTAAACAGTCACACCTGGGGCAAAGTTGGAAACCAGAATCAGCTTTAAATCCAGTCCTAATCTAGTCCTCACTAACACGGGCCCAATTATAGTAACTACATGAAAACTTCACTGTTGTTGCATGAAATGTGGTTTGTGTTTAGCCTACATCATCAGTTTCTATCATGTGAAATAAGAGGATAAGCCAGCCTGGTGGCCAAGCTGCAGACAGATGCTCCTCAACAGTGAGCTCCCCAGCAGTCAGCTCCCCCTGCTGGTCAGAAGGGGCCTCTGCACCCCTTTCGTTTCAGACCCTCCCACCAGCCTTTGGGCCACGCCTCCTCATTTACATTGACATGTGTCAAGTCCAAATGAAAAGCCAATGTTAAATGTAAATTCAAAAGCCAAATATTAAATCCAAATGAAAATCCAATGTTAAATTGAAATCTAAAGCCAAATATTAAATCCAAATTAAAAGCCAATGTTAAATTGAAATTCAAAAGCCAAATATTAAATCCAAATGGAAAAGCCAAATGGAAAATTTAAAAAAAATAATTTTAATTTGATCAATGGAAAATTTAAAAAAATAATAATATTTTTAATTTGATCTTGCTTCGTTTTCTCTTTGGACTTTCAATTTGAATTATGAATAAATATTTCCTCCATAGTCCTGAAGCGTTGTCCGCCATCTTGAATTATTTTCTTCGACTTGAGCCACTGACATACGTCACGCTGCCCTCACGCTGCCTTCACTCTGATTGGCAGTCGCTCGTGGCCAAACGGCCACTCCCATTGAAAATGTGAAAAAATAACCGTGAACATATTTACAGTATAAGAAAAGAAAACAAATGTAAAATAATCGTTATTGAGGTAACTTGTTCGATTAATCGTGATTATGATTTTAGCCAAATCGTCCAGCCCTAGGACCAGTCCAATATGACTCAGTTGAAATAAACCTTGTGTTGTAAGAAAACTTGTTTTATTTGTTATAAATCTATTTTCATGCGTTTTCCCATAACATTGGTAATTTTACATATGTTTAAAAATATCGAAATTAATATCGATATCGCAATATTCATTATCGATATCGCAATATCACATTTTTTCAATATCGTGCACCCCTACTTCTAATACTCCCTGCACTCCTTATGACAAAATAAGTTATGGCTACATTCAGTTATTTGTGTAAAAAACATTGTGTGTGTACCGAGGCAGATAAAGTCCACTGCTCAGATGCCAAGGTACACGCAGTCATTTTTCACTCATTCCCTTTGTACTGCTTTTTTTTTAAATGCATTTCTATTGAATAACAGTTTTCATGGACAGAATAGGTCGGTATACCATTAACTGGAGACGAGACGCGACTTTTGCATAAAACAACCTGTGGCCTATCAGTCACGGGCCAGTCGTGGACCTGCCTGCCCCCCACCACGGAGGAATGGGAAATTATAGATGGCTCCATCTGTAATAGTAATCGGTCAAAATTCTAATTGTTGGTTAACAGTTAAACGGTTCATCATTAACATCCCTAGTCTGGAGTGATGACAAAGTTCGTCTGAGAAGAGTCATTTCATTTTAAAGAGTATTTTTTTTTTCTATGGAGGTTTAGGGTACGTGAGAAAAGACAAATGTGTATAAAGGTGTGGAACACAGACTCATCTTTTCTCCTGTCCGTGTCCAGGTGACGTTCCGTACGAGGATCTACCACTGCAACATCAACAGCCAGGGGGTGATCTGTCTGGACATCCTGAAGGACAACTGGAGTCCTGCCCTCACCATCTCCAAGGTGCTGCTGTCCATCTGCTCCCTGCTCACTGACTGCAACCCTGGTGAGAGCTGCAACGCACACATAACACACACACGCGCACACATACGCACACACACGCACACACATTTACACACATGCACACGCACACGCGCACACACACACACACACACACACGCGTGCACATGCACGCATTTCAGTGTAGCATAAAGTGCCATATAAAGGTGGCACGACACTTGTGAGTTTTGTGGCACAGTTGATTTAAAAAGAAGAAAAAGGCAATCACTTCCACACGCACACACACATGCGCGCATGCACACACGCACTTACACACAAAAGCTTTGTTTAGACTAGCTGTTGTGGGTTTTATCTTTTATATATTTACATTTTTGTGTGGCCCTGCTTATAAGGCCACATAAGGTCTGAAAAAGCATCCATTTAAATACAGGCACTATACTCAAAGTAATAAAACAATGAATGCATAATATGGAGTCAGAACAACTTTTGGTTGCAGTGTTTGTTTTAGCTGATCTCGTTAACTGTGCAGTATTCTTCCTTAAAGGTAGTATCAGCAGGAAGTAGTCTCCATCCAGGAATCATGATGTTAGAAACCATAAAACTCTTACATAGGCAGCTGTGCATGGTTTACAGGACTTCACTCTAAGGATTTTAAGATTCAGGTCATGAAATCTCTGACTCCAGCTGATGTTACAGAGCATTAAAGTCTTCTATCTGCAGATTAACTCCTCTCACTCTTTCTAAATCCAGATTGAAGACAGAAGGTGGTGTGGTATTTGTGCTCAGACTGCCTGAAAAAAAGCCTTTAGTGAATATGTTTTCATTCTTTTAAAGCTATAGTGCGTGACTATTTTATATTAATGAACGTCCGTGACATTCAAGCCATTGCTAAATGAGTTGATACAAAGCTAATGAAGCCCATCAGCTCCACACAACTCTCTCTGTATTTCTCAGTATGGCTGTGTTTACAAAATGGTGTAGTCTGGCGACTTTCGTCTTCCGTCCTCCGTCACGCCACCATACCACATCGGGAGCGTCTCAGAAGCAGAGCGTCTTGCTGCCAGACTCGCAGATTTTATTGTCTCTACAAGTACTTTACAGAACAATCCCGTGTATATTAAACTAGTATCTACCTTCCACTCCAAGCACTCCAGCAGTGAAACTCCATGCCTTCTCTTTTCTGGTGTTGTCCTGATAAAAGGATCTGTGATGTCTTGTAATTAGGGTTGGGTACCGAATTTGATACTTTTTTTAGGCAGTATCGAAAAATGTCTCGTCATTCAAAATCAAATTCCAATACCTAAGGCGTAAATCTCATCAGCATCAGTGAGCCAATAAGCATGCAGCATGCTTCTACCAAGATCCAATAATGCTGCTGATTGGCTGTCTAACGTTACACGTCGTAGAGACACACAGGAAAAACTCTACGTTACACAGAGACGGCTCACGCAGTAGGAGCTGAAAAATTCAAAAGATCCAAAAAAGGATTTGTGCCATGATGTTGTAATTTATTTATGTTAAAATGGATTTTATAAAATTGGTATGGAAAACAAGTAGCGTTCAGGACCCGATATCGAGGTCTCGGTATTGGTATCGAACAATTTTTACCATATCCAGCGCCTCTTATTATGTTTTTCCACCTCCAAGATGAATCTCTCGTCGTCCGTGGTGTTGTAGAGGAGACGTATACGATATTTGAGGGGGGGTTGGTAGATTGACTGGATGCCCTCGCTGTTCAACTTCGTGCCCGTCTGTCTGAACCAAGGGGGTAAGCCTCTCCTCGGACTGCGAACCTCCTATGGCGCCATTTTGATGCTACAAAGCGATCACCCCCCGTTAGCATCCTATTGACTGCCATTCATTTTGACGTCACTTTGACAGAGAATAACTTAACATCTGAAGCGTTTAAATACTCTATTTGTCCATTGTTTATTTCTAAAGAAACACGACAATGTATAAAAGGCTCCATTACCTTGTACCTCACGTTATGGCTCCGTAGCAGACGTTTTTATAAAAATAGGCTAACGATTGTGTCATAACCACGCGACTTACTGTCTCATAGTAGAGGAATTACCATATAGTACAGGAGAAACGCGCAGGCAGTTTCGTCTCACATTAGCTGTTTAAGCGTAATTACTAATGTTAACTATCATTTTAGTAATCAATAATAAGCCTGTGCCTATGTTATCTCCTTACATATACCTACGCTCTCCGTCTCTGCTAGATTGGGAATGATTGAGATTTCTCTTGGCACAGCTACCAGAAGACTTCCAACTTTCAGACACGTTGCTCACGGCACATTTACGTCTTCAAGCTCAGTTGGAGGCTGCACAGTAACGCTCAGCGCTCACCGGAAAAGTGCTTCTAACAGCTTTCACTGGTCTCCGTCCAGAGCAACGGGATCGGTTGGTCCATTCTTATATACAGTCTATGGTCTGAACGCCTGCGGCTCGCGTGAAAATAGACCTGGCGCGTATCTTTAGCGGAGAGTTGCTTCATGCACACTTCTGGGACGCTGGTGGAATATCAAACATTGACTTGAAAGGCCGTGATTGCTTGCGGGGTCCGCTGCGCGCACGGTGGAAAATAGGGGTCGCGAAAGAACAACAGCAGCGTTCAGCTTTGGAGACGAGGAGGACATAAAAATGACAAGATAATGACCTCTTCTGAAGAGTCCATCGTGGTTTTTAAAAAATCCTGTCTGCTCCTTGATTTGACGGGATAAACTGCGTGGAGGAGGGGTGGGGGTGAAGGCTTGTATCATGTGGACGCGCCGACAGTGTTGTTGTCATTACTTAGAATTCCCTATGGGGGAGACAGAAACTACACACTATACCTTTAAGACAGGCAGCCTTTCCAGCCACTTTTGACATGTAAGCTGTAGATTGAGGTTTGTGAGGTAACAGCAGAAGCCATCCTCTCATTTTGCAGTATATATGAGTTTGTAACTTCAACACAAATGCTGTATAAGTACACAGTTCCTGTTGTTATGTGATCGATGAAACCATAATGACCCCTGTGGTGTATGTATGGCTGGGCAACGATTATCTACTTTTGTCAATCGTCAGGGACTTTGCCATAGTTTTAATCCAGTGGTAGCTATCCCTTCAATTCAATTTTATTTATAGTATCAAATCATAACAAGAGTTATATAAGACACTTTACAGATAGAGTAGGTCTAGACCACACTATAATTTACAGAGACCCAACAATTCCAGTAATTCCCCCAAGAGCAAGCATTTAGTGTGACATTTAGTGGCAAGGAAAAACTCCTTTTTAGGGAGAAACCTGGGACAGACCCAGGCTCTCTTGGTTGGGGGTGTGAGTACTGTATGTTGTAGTCGGCTTGTGACAATGCGATAAATTACCTTCATTTTTCATGTAAAAAAAAAACAAAACGTCATGCTTACTCGTCACATACACACAGTACAATGTAGTGAAATTCTATTTCTGCATTTTAACCCATCATAATTAGAGGGGGGGAAAAAACCCACATTGCCACCCCCAACGTCCCCAGACACTACACAAACTATACATGGCAGCCTCTTGATCTGCCCAGAGACCATAAAACAGTGAACCTATCCTATTATTTAGGAATATGGACCCAGAATATAAACTAAATAACGTGGAAAACTATTTCATATCTATGAGAAAGTATTGTCAGCCATAACAAAGAACCTCTGATTGGAGGCCCTGTGTGTTAAGTCATTTAAAATATTTTGAGCGATTCATTTCCCTGAACAAAAGAAATGTATTGAAATCTCTACTGCAACTCCAATAATCCAGGAACCGATGTGAGAGTGGAACATGACGCCATGCTTTGTTTGTGTTCACAGCTGACCCTCTGGTTGGAAGCATCGCCACACAGTACACAACAAACAGACCCGAACACGACAGGATAGCCAAACAGTGGACCAAACGCTACGCCACATAATCGGCAGAGGAGCTGCTGATTGGACGACTTGGGGGGGGGGGATGCGGGGGTGTCGACTTTATGGGGCCGCTCGGCTCCCAGCAGAGGAGGGAGGCGGGATTAGACAGAGGGGCGTGTGGATTTTTATCTCAGAATTGAAGTCTTAACTCCTGAACGTTTTTGTTGTTTATTGTATTTTTTTAAGTTATCTCTGGCCCAATAACTATAACCCGAATCTGGCAATAATGCATTCAGTGTTTTCTTTTTTGAATTTTTAGCTTGTGCTTGAAGATGGACATTAATACTAATCTGCTAGATGAAATGTGTCACAGCATGATTCCCCGTCAATTACGTCAGTGTAAATTCTCTCACATGTATTAAGTTCCAGTTGGTGTTTGCTTGCCCCTCCAATCTCCTGGTCTTTGCAGAGGTGTTTCGCACATGTAGACATGTTTAGATATGGGTGGATATTGGTTGTGACTTGTGTTCTTTCATGATAAAAAGCTGTTCTGTTTCTCCCTTAAGAATTAAAACATGACCAACTGAGCATCTGACTGTGTTTGATCATTAACATTTGTATGAACTTCAGGAAATACCACTCAAAATAAAAACAGAGGATAAAATATGAAGCTACACTTTATTCAGTGCATCTTAAGACAGTTATAGAGCAGAGAATAATTTACAGTTTGCAGGATTTCAGAGTCTCACTAACTGTTCCACTAGCAGCACATTAAATGTTATTACTTTGAGACATTAAGGACACAGAAAACAGCGCCAGGAGGCCATCCTTTAGATTTTCAATAGACAAGGAATGTGGCTCATTAAAGTGAAAAAATAAATTAGTTAAAAAATAAATATTTCCTCTCAGCACTGACATTTCTACTGTTAGACCTACTTACGCTTTAACTAGTAGCCCTACTGGATTATACAGGCTGGACGACAGGAGTGCAACTAACACCAGACAGTCATTATGAACTCTTACAACTTAAATAAAGGCAGCGCCAGGGTTCAAAATCAACTTTTTCATCCACCAGCCAAATGGCTAGTAAATGTTAAAATTTAACCAGCCGTTCAATGGACTACCATTGTTTTTTTTTGGCTGGTGAGTGAAGCAAATCTACCGACCAATTGCATATTTTCCCTAGCTTAGAAATCTAGACGCACCCTAGCGACAGCAAATGTAATTTGCAGCCAGGGGGGTCTAGGAACTCTCCGTTGGCTTGCGAGCTGGAAAAACCAAACTCTGGTCAGGCCAACCATATCGTGTATAGAGTCGATGGGCGGGGCTTATGGCTGCTGCTGCTGGGAACAGCGGCCTTCTGGAAGACTTGGAGTTAAGCTTTTCTTTGAGAAAAGAACAAAGAACGGCACTGAAGTCATTCTTAAAAAGGAAGATGTGTTCGGAGTTTTGTCGACCAGATACGGCAAAAGTTTAATCTATCAACTAGCTCCTCTACCTTCTTCGTTGCTCTGGTTGGTTGTAGCGCTATCCTATTACGTGCAGAGGGAATTTGAAAGACAACCGTTTATCCCGCCCCTCGGATTGAGCCCTGTCAATGGTGAGTTCCCAGACCCAACATCTGGATGTGGGTCTGGCTTGTCAGGCTACATTTTCCCAGCATTTGGCTGGTAAATGGTGCTTGTTTTGAACCCTGCGCGTGGCCAAGACTATTTTTGCTGCCAGGCCATACGTAATATATGAGATGGACTGGATGAAGACTAGCCGAGTCCTGCCAATGGACAAGTATTCATGATGCATTCACATCAGGTGGGAAATAGTCTATATCCACTATGTTCCACTTCCGCGATTGTTCAGGTGTCGCCGGAAATTCCGCCAGATGTCAAACTTTTAGGCCGGATGTCTGTTACCTTCCTCTTTCTTTGTGTTGGCGTTCTAAACTCCGGTGGATTTATGAGGACTGGTTACCTGCAGCTAGCTAGACTATCTGTTCAATCTGAGTTTTCTGTTACATGACCAAAACTACTTTTGAACGTTCATGTTCCACCAAAACAAGTTCCTTCCCGAGGCTATTTAGCAGAGGCACCGTGGCTCCGTCTGGCGCCCATGACGATTGTGATTGGTTTAAAGGAACGCCAATAAACCAGAGCACGTTTTTCTCCCATCCCGGAATGCTGTGTGCACTAGTCAGACCCTCCTCCACAGCACTGTGGAGGAGGGTCTGGCCATGCGAGAATGGTGGCAAATAACATAAGATTCTTGTGTGGAAATACTGTGACTGCAGCATTTATGAGCTACTTGAGAAGAGTGTGGTGCCACAGCTTTGAGGACAGTTTCTGATTTCTCAAGTCTATGACTATGTACAACAAGCCCACATGTATGGTGAAAGAGGGACAGGTTGCTGGAATCATCCATACTGGTCATGAGGACATCCTTCCTAGGGCAAATCCAATGTAAGATGTGGAGAAAATCAAACATCACGATATTTTTATCGATATATATACTGCGACAGATATTTTAGATAAATAATGTGGATATATTGATGAAGTGGATAAAGACAAATATTACAACAGATAGGGCTTCGTACCAAGATCTATGCTACGTTTACACGTGGCTGGCTATTTTAATAAACGGACATTTCAACCTCTCCGTTTTCAAAAATAACATCGTGCACAGCTGTCAGTTTTCAGAAAAGTGTTTACATGTACCCGTGTATATATGCCGTCAATGCCGTCGAGAGCATGCCAAACCTGTAGGTGGCAGTGTAATGAGAAGCTCAAGCCCACGTTAGCCAATCAGAATCCCGAAAATAGCAACAACAGCAACGAATCACTTCCTTTCTCTTCTCTTCCTCACCTTCTCGGCTGCCTAAACCTCCGTTTGTCTCAGTTTACATGCAAACGAAGTTTTCCAAAATCTCCACTCTGGCCGGAGGTTTTAGAAAGACTCGTTTTCAGAGGCGAATTCTCCGTTTAACGAAGGTAAATGTCTCTGTTTTTCAAAATAACCATGTACGTGTAAACGGGGTATTAATAGTGCTGCTGATTGGCTGTTTAATTACACTTCGAGGAGGCAGGCAGGAAAATAAGCTCACCTGAGTGTTCTTGTATTCTGAGAGGCTTGACTACAGTGGGTGTCACATCTTTGTAAAGGAGCGTAATGTAAAATGTAATTTATTTTATTTATTTAAAAAAAAAAGTAGCGTTCAGAAACCGTTATCGAATTCCAGGTATCGGTAAACTTTTGAACGATACTCAGCCCTACAGCTGGAACAGTCTGCTAAGTTCAGAAAATGACATCACTTTACTGTAATGCAGCCTTTAAAACCAGGAAAAGACACCATCTATGACATTTTAGGATATCTAAAATCTAACAAGATATCCAGTCTCATATCAGGTTTTAATATCAATATATTGCCCAGCCCTAAATAGGGGTCAAAACCCAGTTATTTGAAGCAAAATTGCATTCAAAGCAAATATAAGGCTTCAGCAGTCTGCATTCGACAAAAGTGGACTGTGGATTTTGTTCACTTTCATTGTATTAGCTCTAGATTGGGATCTCTTGGGAAAGAGAGGAATGATTACAGCGACCGATGACTCAATGTACATGTGGGCATAACGTTTTAACGTAAGATGGACTTGAACAAAATCTAAATGTATCCATCAAAAGTGTAAAACCACAAGATCTATGATGGGTTGTGTCAAATCTTTGGTACTAAAGTGCTAAGTTTAAAAAAAAACAAAAAAAAAAAAAACAGATTGACTCCACACTGTACAGAAAAGAGGTGTTCCAGATGTGGATTTGGTTTGTGGTTGACACCTATGTTTGGTTTGCGTGGAAAGTAATGAAATGCGTCATGCATCCTCGTTGGATTAGTAAACACATTGGGACATATGCTCGGTTGCTTTCTTTCTGTAAGGGAGATGGAGAAGATCAAGATCATGTCTGTGTGTTAAAGTGCTGCAGTCAGAATGGGGTTAGCCTAGCTTAGCATAAAGACTGAAAGCAGAGAAACAGCTGGCCTGGCTCTGTCCAAAAAAATACATAATAACATAACCACAAGTCTAAAGCTCACTGATTAACACACTGTGTCTAATTTTTTGAACCAAACATGAACAGAAATGTAAAAACGACAATTTGTGATATATGGGGAAGTTACATGTTTGAACAATTTCTTGATTTTTTTTTTTCTTTTTGGGGCATTTCTGCCTTTATTCAATAGGAAAGCTGAGATATGAAAGGGGAGAGAGAGGGGGGAAGTGGCACAGGTTGGACTCGAACCCTGGATCTTCTGCGTCGAGGAGTAAACCTGCATATGTGCGCCCCGCTCTACCAACCGAGCCAACCGGCCACGGAACTATTTCTTGATTAACAACAGTTTATCCATCTTCCCAGCACTTCTGTGCGGCTATAGCACAGGTTGCCAAAGATAACAGTTGGTGTCACAGGTTTATGTTCCGTAAAGGCACCATGGTACCAAAGGACAAGACTCTGGGGAGGTGCAAACAGTCCGTGCTGTGGGTACGCGATCTGTGCTGCCCGCACGATCCAACATGCGCATATCGGATCGTGCGGGCAGCACAGATCGCGTACCGACACCTGCGCTAGGAAATAGTTACACCACGTTACTCACTTACCCCACCACCACCACTCATCTTTATTTCTCAGCAAAAAAAAGTCTGGCTGACAAGAAACCAAACACCAAAACCTGGGCTCAATGACCATAACTGGCAAGAGCTGGACACACTGTACTGAGGTGCTGAGCGGATGGATAACCTGTTTGTCAAGAAGTAGTTCCAGCACGTCACTACCCCCTCGAATAAAAAAACGATTTTACATTTCTGTTTGTGTACAGATTAAGCAAACGAGATATAAAATACTAATTAATGAGAGGTGTTGACAGGCATAGTTTTAGAACTTTGATAGTACCAGGCTAGCTGTTTCCCCAATGCTTTCAATCTTTATGCTAAGCTAGGTTTTCCACGTTCTGACCCCAGCTATGATCTTGTAGGGATAGTTTGGATCTTTTGAACTTCTCCATAGTCAGTGCATTAGCTACAGTAGAGGACAGTTTGGAGAAGCAGACCGGATTCCTGACACGGAAACTAAGCAATGTGCTGCTGTGGACGGGGGGAGGCAGCAGCTAAATGTATTTGAAAAAAAAAAAAAAAGGACCACCTAAAAAAATCACTATCAGTTTAAGTGGACGCTACATTTAGAATATTCTCACTGCTTTACCTTGCTGTCAGACAGCCCTTTACGACGGGGAAGTGAAGTTGTTAACTTTGCTCTCTTCAAAGCCACCACACTCCTTTGTCATTTTACCTCGCAGGACACAGGAGTTGCTGCTCTACCGCTGCCTCGTTAGTTGTATTTTTCTTAAAGTGTGGACTTTGGTGTTTAAAAAATGATTAAGGAACTAACAGAATTAACAAGCAAACGGATGGAGGCAGCGGTAGACCAGCAACTCCAGTGTTCTGCGAGGTAAAACGACCAATTCTGTTAGAGGAGTCTGGTTGCTTTGTAGAGAGCTGAATATAACGGCTTCACTTGTCAGATGGCAAGGGTAAAGCCTTAAAAATATTCTTAATATAGCGTCCACTTAAACTGATATTGATTTTTTGTTTTTAGGTGGGCCACAGCAGCACATTGCTTAGTTTCTGTGTCGGTACTCCTGCTTGTTTCTCCAGACTGTCCTCTACTGTAGCTCATACACTGACTATGGAGAAGCAGCTCATACAACCCCACTTTAAAAGATCCAAACTATCCCTACACACGAGTTAGATATCAACAACTCTGAGAAAGAAAATAAGCATATTTTCTCAAAAGTTTGAACTTGTCTAACTGAAATGATGTTATTTATTATGTAATCTTATTCTTTTTATTGTATGTTATGTTGTTTTATTACTTGTTGTAAAGCACTTTGCATACCTGTTGAATGCTGTAAGGTGCTAGAAATAAATAAATGTTGATTGATTGATTGATTGATGTTAACACTGCATATATAACTGAATGAATGTGTGTAAAATGGTCAGATCTACACAGAAGCAACCCAAAGTCTTGTTGCTAACCCAAAAGCCGGTCCGTGTTGTGTCCGACTCGTTGTTCCCAAGTCGGACCCGAGTCGAGCCCGGAATGGTCAGAGCTTCAGATGTCGTTGGACGGCGTGCCTTTGCTCTTGCGTCCGGGCAGAGGGAAGGCCGACTTGCTCTGGGGCTGCGTGAGGCGGCTGGTCAGCTGGGTGAAGGGCTCGATGAGCGAGTTGCGCTCGGCGACGCTCACCTCCCACAGCTTCACCTTCTCGCCCCGCGCCCACTGCTGCGCCGCCTCCTGGTCCACCTGGCGACGCTCCCGCAGGTCCGTCTTATTCCCCAGCACGATCACCGTCACCTGACAGACAGGTCCCTTTAGTTTACTTTGAACATGTTAAAAAACTAAACAAATAAAAGATACGCTCCTAAGAAGCTTTGTGCTGGGGAGAGACGTATATTATATGTGTTTATGGTGTTGTCATTTATACATATGGTTATTTGGTTTATGGTTTATTGTCTAATTTGTCACTGTGTTGTTGAATGATCGGCAATATTGTAGTTACTGTGTCATCTTGATTTTTTTCAGGGTGGGTGGTGATGACGGAAAGTGTGGGGGGGGGTGTTCATGTTGCGAGCTGTATGTTTACAAATTTTAATTTGAATTGTTAATCGCAAAAAGATAAATAAGGTGGGGGGGGCTACATGCAAAGGCAGTTGACCCATATGAATTAAAGCTAATTTTATTTTCTCAAAAAGGGAACCTTAGCCTTCTCATATCTTTATTTAGTGTTTCCGTGCCCCTTTATGTGCAAATTCTACTTGTTCACTACCTTTCACTACCTACACTGTGATGTGTTCAGGTAACAGAACAACGTACAGCTGCACAACACGGACACCGCCTGAAACTGAAACTACAGAAAGAGTTGTTGGTAACAATGAATATTTCAAATATCATAAATTATGTTCTACACGGTGTGGATGTTTGCCAATATGTAAAAAAAAAAGGCAGTAATGCATTTTGGGACGGAGCTGATATTCTCTGCACAGAGGCGACAGAGAACAGCACATATTATATGTAGGCATGGGCCGGATGCTGGATTCAAGGTATACCGCGGTTTTGAAAAAGTCAGTTTCAAAACCACTAAAAATTTTCGTCATACCGTTCCTGCATTTTTTTTATGAGACAGACAGTGCAGTTTAGAAACCCCTCTTCCTTAGCCTGATGTGGTCATACTCAGATTCTAGTGAGAATCTGAGTCTGACACTGCTCAATTGGGCTGGGATTATGGGGCATGTTTCAACCGAACCAGGAAAGAAAATCCCTCTGCACTCATTCGATAGACCTACAACCAATCAGAGCAACAGAGTATGTGACGTGTGTCGTAGGAAGGACGGCAAAAACATCTTTCCGATCGACAAATGTCTTGATCGCGGTTCTCCGTTCCTCTTTTGAAATGAATGCGCTGTCGATATCTTCTATAACAGACGTGATGGCGGAATCTACACATCTCAATTCTCCAGCGGCAGCCATCTTTGTTGTGAACAAATTCAACCCAAGCGCTCTTTGGTGACGTGGTTGATTATGTTACTGTTGATCATCTGTCCATCATCGTATAAAGCCCACCCTGACAATTTGATTGGTCCGAACAGCTCTGGTTGGAGCATAGTTGCTCCACAACTGATCAAGTCCAGACCGAACTTCCCGACCTCAAACGTTGTGGGCGGGGCTAAGTTCGGCTGGCATCCAGGCTACCTCTCCCTGCCAGTGTGCTTCAAAATAAAATACAGTGTGTTCAATGTCCCAGACATTTCAAAATAATACATTCAAAGCTGTAATGGCAACACCGCAATACCGTGAAACCGTGAGATTGTTGCTGAAAGTTATCATACCATCAGAATACCATACCAGCCCATGCCTAATTACTGTATATGAATGGTGGTTAAAGCATACTTTGTCCCAGCCACACCTCTTTCTTATCTCTGGACTTGTCTATTTCCTTCTTCAGGACGTCCACCTTCTTGAAAGACTCCAAGCTGTCGACGCTGTAGACGAGCACGAAGCCGTCCGCCACCGAGTAGTAGTGTTTGGGGAGGTCCTGTCCATCGTGGAGGCCTTTGGTGTCATAAAGCCTCAGCTGTTCCTTCACACCGCGGTCTGTTTCCACGGAGGCCACATACACATCCTCCTGGGTCTCACTGGACTCAGAGCCTGGAAAATACACAACACCACCTTCAGAAAACCAAGGACGGTACACTTCCATCGGCAGGGTTCAACGTTCAAAGGTTCAAAATTCTACTGGCTCAAATCAGTGTTAGTGTAGTACACATTACACTAAATATCAAATTTTAATATATAATTAATACATCTCTGTAGTGCAGTACACACGCACTACACACTGTAGTGTGTAGTGCAGACTCTGTACTACACACTACACTACACTACATATTACATTTAAATAATAATAAATAATTCATAAATAACCAGCTTTTCAAAATAACAGCTGCAATGTGCAATTTTAAAGCAGCCATATTATGCTCATTTTCAGGTTCATAATTGTATTTTAAGGTTGTACCAGAATAGGTTTACAAAAAAACATAACATTTTTGTTGTACTGCAGTGCTCTCTCTCACTGCTGCAGATCCTCTTTTCAGCTGGTCTCTGTTTTAGCTACAGACTGAGACCTCTTTTCTTCTTCTTCTTCTGTACTATCTTTGATTGCACTTGCACATGTGCAGTAGCTCAGATGTAGATCATGTCAGCTAGCTAGCTCCATAGACAGTAAAAGAAAGGCTGTTTCTACAACTTCGGTCAGTTACAAGGCAGGATTAGCTGGGAGACTTCTAAATGAGGGCGCACATGTAAGTAGTTCTTTTGTAGATTATGGTGAACTTGTGTGTGTTGTAGCAGTGCTTTGCTATTGAGAACGAGGTAGCATGCTAGCGTTAGCATGCTAGCGTTAGCATTAGCATGCTAACGCTAATGCTAACTACGAGCTAATGGTTGCGGTTAGCCTGCTCATTTCGGCTTGTGAGGTCACAAGCCGTGCCGATTTTGAACAGCTCACCCAGAGACTGAAGGCAGGACACATTCAGAAACCGTATCTCACTCTAAACAGCATGGATGGATTTTTTTCAAAGTTTGTATGTGTGTGGAAGCACCAGAGACACAACATAACACCCCAAATCCCAGAAAAAGTGATTTTTTCATAATATGGGCACTTTAAGCTCATGAAACTATTTTCAAAAAAAGTGCTATAACAATTTTACTGGCATTGCTCCCATTATCCTCCATGACACGCACTCGTCCACTTTGCCCGACAACTCTTCTCCAAAACCAACAGCTCTGAGATAACAGAGCTCAGCCCATAGCTTCACATGCGTGTGAATGAAAGAAATGAAAGTATGACACGTCATTTCACTGTGTGTAACTACGCTAACTGTGTGTTGTGAACCGCGTGTAGTGATTAAAACAAACGGACAACAGCTGTGTCTCAAAGACCGGTGTTTCGGTTTAACGAGAGACCATGTTAACTGGCGACCGTCAGCCAAATGCGTCTGCTGTTGTCGTAGTGACGACAGCTGTTCAAAACGGGAAGAGAATACGTAGCTGTCAGCGTGAATGCCGTTTTGTTAAGCTGTCATTAAAATGTTAAAACATAACGACGTTTACGTTACCTCTCTGATTTGTCTTGGGAGTCTTGTCTGAGGAAACTTGTCAGTCGCGTTGTTAGCAGCGTTTAGCTTGCTGTTAAGGAAAACAGGAAGACAGCGTTGCTCTTCCTGTTACAATGTTTATAATCTAATACGTTTTATTGAATAGACCTATTAGTCTTCAGAGCTTGTGTTAAGTAAACACATGTCACGTAGAAAACTATTTAGCCCTTTTAAAAGTAGAAAATAAATTAATAAACAACTTGGATTCGAACTTGTGCCATTGTGGGAAAATATAAACGACTTAGCAGTATAACACACTGCACCATCACATCGCATTGTTAACTTGTGGGAATGGCATGATATGAACTCAAACGTCACACAGAGTCGCTGAAAATCAGGAGGCTAGATCAAGTTGTGACCATACCCCACTGCATGCAAATAACTGACAAGCTGCTCTTGCTCAGAAATTGTCTTTAGTTTGTTTGATTCCCCCAACATGCACATGTCTTGTCTGTTTGTCCATGGTAAGCACATTGAAATAAAATTGAAACTCAAATGTCCATCTCTGATAAACCAAATAATAAATCAATAAATAAACAAATTTCACGGGATTCGACCTCGTGCCATTGTGGAGGAAAAAACAAGAGACAACAGACCAACTTAGTGCGCCACAGGCTCTACAACAAATCCAGGTAAGTATAGCATTAAAATACCTCATATATCGTATCTTGAAAACAGGAGGCAGCCAGATCAAGTTGTGACCACACCATCCATGTACATAAGACCATTTTGTTATTTTACTGGTTTCCAACACAAATAACAGCCATTTAAAACCAGAATAAATATGGATATACTGAGTGAACCATATAGACAGATATGTACAGTGTGTAACATAAGAATAGTACAGTGCATGGACAAACAGACAAGACATGTGCATGTTGTGGGAATCAAACAAACTAAAGACAATTTCTGAGCAAGAGCAGCTTGTCAGTTATTTGCATGCAGTGGGGTATGGTCACAACTTGATCTAGCCTCCTGATTTTCAGCGACTCTGTGTGACGTTTGAGTTCATATCATGCCATGCCCACAAGTTAACAATGCGATGTGATGGTGCAGTGCGTTAGACTGCTAAGTCGTTTATATTTTCCCACAATGGCACGAGTTCGAATCCAAGTTGTTTATTAATTTATTTTCTACTTTTAAAAGGGCTAAATAGTTTTCTACGTGACATGTGTTTACTTAACACAAGCTCTGAAGACTAATAGGTCTATTCAATAAAACGTATTAGATTATAAACATTGTAACAGGAAGAGCAACGCTGTCTTCCTGTTTTCCTTAACAGCAAGCCACATTCAAAACGCGACTGACAAGTTTCCTCAGACAAGACTCCCAAGACAAATCAGAGAGGTAACGTAAACGTCGTTATGTTTTAACATTTTAATGACAGCTTAACAAAACGGCATTCACGCGGACAGCTACGTATTCTCTTCCCGTTTTGAACAGCTCTCGTCACTACGACAACAGCAGACGCATTTGGCTGACGGTCGCCAGTTAACATGGTCTCTCGTTAAACCGAAACACCGGGCAACAGCCGGGATGTTGAGAATCCACGCGCGAGAGGTGATGGATAGTTCCAGTCACTTCGTCATGTATTCACTTCGTTGAAACAAGAGAAGAAAGCCTCACTGATGTGAAAAACAGGACAGAGAAACATATAGAAATGTTCTCTGCCCACCGTATGCCAACACTCGGGTAAGTCCACTCACCCCGTCTCTGCCCGGGCATGCCCCGGCTGCCGCACATTTGTTGACAAACTCCGACGCACACGCGACGGTGAAATGGCGATTGTTCTCACAGACACATGCGCGATATCAACTGGCTAGTTATCCTCCAGACAGCGACGGACCACGTCTCTTTTTCTTTCTCTCATTTCGGCCGTGTGGCGCGCGTGCCCGCTCGCGGTGTAAGCGCGTCCGCGCTATTGTCCGAGATGCACTTGACGGCCTTTTGTGCAGCGGACTTTTTTTTTTTTTTTTTTTGGACGACCTAGTTAAGGCGGTAGGGTTCCCCAGCTTAGGCGGCCGCACGAGCTGTAAAGTGCTGGGGGAAACCCTGTTGTGATTCTCGAAGTATTGCGTTTTCATAGTATTGAGTATAGTGATTTACTTTTCCTTCTTTAACAAAAAACAAAGTTGAATTATACACTTGTAGAGACAATATATCATGAGACATTTCTAAAAACTAAGTTTCCTTAGAAGTCAGTCTGACATTTATTTACTTTGTAAAGAAGAACATAACATGGATCTTCTGCATTTTCTGCTTTCAGTCTGTTTTGCTGGAAATGGTTATGATGTAGTTGCCATCAGCAGTACCGTATAAACTGAACATATTAAGGTAAATCATATATATATATATATATATATATATATATATATATATATATATATATATATATATATTTTGATTCTAGGGAAAAAATTGATTTTAAAAATCCTCGCAAAAAAATCAGGATACATACGATTTTTGATTTTATTTTTCCCACCCCTAGAAACCGTTATAAATTTCAATGAGACATTGAGAAAAACTGTCGTCAACCACATCAAGGTGATCTAAATTAGAGCCACAAAATGCCCCATACATTGAACCCATATGAATCCACGCTTGACCTGTCTGTATAATCAATCAATCAAAACATTCATATTGATTCCCGAGGGGAAATTTCAGTTCATTACATATGCTCTATGAGAAATTATAAGGACAAATAGAAATAAGAATTAAATTAGAATGAGAAATCATGAGAAAAACAACATAGGAGTTAGAAATATATATGTTGTTACAACCCAGCTCGTAAGGGGAAAGGGAAGGCGTTTTCGGTGAAGTTCTTTATTGGTGAGAGAGTTTTGGTGATTTAACTAAAATCGGGTACACAAACTACAAAAAGGAAAAAGGGCCTGTGGGTGCTGCCTAAAACAAAGAAACATATATAACTGAAAGAGGACTCTTTGAATTAAGAGCAAAATGACTAAACTACAAACAAACATAGAAACAAAACCTCCCTAATCCAGTGTTTCCCCCAGTGTATTGCAAGTCTGGTAGCCCACCAGGCCTAAGATTCCCCCGACCAGGCGGGGAAGACATTTTTTAAACTAGTTAGAGCTGGGCGGCTCGGTTGGAAACTTAAGACATAGTCATATTTCCAAATCTCCAGTTAGCTTTTAGCACTGACTTCATTTAGGGCCCTATGAAATCTGTCTGATAGCTTTTTTGAAATTCTCAATTTCACGATTCCGTCCATGATTCTGTTATCACAGACAGAAAACTATTGGGCTCTACATTAATGCTGCCATCAGTTAGCCAGGCCCTCGTCAAAAAAAAGACACTCGCCACCGGACTACTTTTCTGGGGGAAATCTTGTAATCAGACCAACGTTAAAACCAATATAAGTAAAACAGCAGCCCTGAACCTAGTGCAACTAACACAAAATACCTACAGTTTTTACCAGGCCCCGGGTGGGTAATCGGGAGAATTCCAGGTGGGCTGCTTCACTTTTGGGCCAGTCGAGGATTTTTTTTGTTGTTGACTTTCGTCACATTAGTCTATCTTCTCTTAAAGTAGGCTACACACGTTCCGCATTCTGATACCGCAGCCTCTGCATGGTTGTACCATGTGAGGGAGTTCTCATAGACTTTGCAAATATTGATAACAAAACTCAAGCTTGATCTGTGAAGGCAGTAAAATGACCTCTTAATTCTTTTTTTTGTAGCTTCTGAGCAGCAGATAAGCCAGTCCCCCGCTGAAAATGATGAGCCCGAAATTTGCAATGAGGAGGCCATGACTACAGGGACAGGTAGAGAGGATACCAGAGTAGACAATATGAATTAAAGTTATTTCATGTAAGAAAGAGCAGTATATGACAGTACATGAAACCAGTGCACTGCTTAGGCGGCTACTGATGCTGTAGATGCTATTCGCAATGTAACTGTAACTGTACCGTGAATTGAACTGTAGCCTAAACATTAGTTCAATATGCCTCTTTGTGAAAGAGTGGGATACATTTCAAATGCTTTATTTCTTTCTTTCTTTCTTCTTTTGTTAATTTATCAACCTATCCTTGTGAAATAGTGGAATATTTTTGTTAACTTCTCAGCTTAAGTGAATTATTATTCAACCTTTACATTATTTGTTGAACCATGGTATTAATAAAAACTACAGGGTAGTAAGAGCTGAACTGTTGCTTCATTTATCCAATTTCCACCACCATGGAAAAAGTGGGTCAGTCTTGGGCCTGAAACTCCCAGGCTGAAAAGTGGCCCCACTCCGGCCCTGGTTTTTACAACTAAAGCCTGGCCCAGTCTCCCAGGTAGGTCTCACCACAAAGTACCTCAAACTCAGCACACAACGGTTCGTAACGTAGGGGATTTATATATACAAGGATAATTTGCATCTTTTCATCAGCTACAACAAAAAAATGGTTTACCCAAACACCATTTATTCAGATTCTTTCAAGTAAGAACACATCTTCCTCAGTTTGAGAAAGCAGGGCCAGATAAGTTGGATGATTGCCTAGGTGAGTTAGAGAGGTCAGATCACAATATATCCTGTTTATATGATAAGTTGCAGGAGATGAGCCGCCCAACTACTGCTACTGTTAAAGCAGATTGGGAAAAGGAGTTGGGTACGAACATACAAAATGACCTATGGGACGAGTGTTTAGCATATATCCACAAGTGCTCCATAAACGCACGTCACTGTCTAATACAGTTTAAAATCCTATATAGGCTACATTATTCCAAAGAAAGACTTTATAGGATCTTCCCTGAGCTCTCTCCTCTGTGTGAAAAATGTGACACTCGTGTTGGTGATTTACTTCATAGTTATGTTCTCTGTTGCAAAATACAAGGTTACTGGAGTGATATCTTTAGTTTCATGTCAAAAGTGTTAAAGGGATATCCAATGAAGCAAAGAGACTGACACTGGCGCAACAGCGCTTCCTGGCATATGGAATTCTCACTGCAAAGAATTGTATCCTCTTATAATGGAAAAAGAAAGAGGGACCAACACTGAAGATATGGCTCACGGAGATGATGGACACACTCTACCTTGACAGGATCCGGTTCCTCCTTAAGGACAAACTAAAAGACTTTAAAAGAGAACATTTGCGACCTTTGGAATCTTATCTTACAAGACAAGCAGTTTCCTGATCGCAGTCCAGGGTGGGTTATTGCGGGATTAGGGCCTCTCATTTGTTGGTTGTTTTTTTTTTTTTCTTTTTTTAATTTATCCTTATTTCCATTCCTTATTTTTGTTTGTATACTGTAAAAAATAAGCACTGTAATAACAATTTTGTAACTTGATTTTTGAAATTGAGCTTCATAGTAAAAAATATTTGAAACAATCTCTCAAGTACTTGACATTCAATTAGAAAATGAATGAATGAAAATTAAAATATGTGCATTATACGAAAAATGTATAGCATCAACATAAGATGTATTAGGTAAAAAAATATAACATGTTAAAAAAGTACGAATACTACTATAATATATAAAACAGTGTAAACAACTATATAAATAAAAATAGTGCAGCTATGTTATTTTTCTCATGACTCGTGTCGTTCTCAGTGCAGTACTTACCTACAGAGTGATTTCCGTACAGCAACTGTTCCAGTATGGCAGTTTTTCCAACAGCTGCCTGGCCACACACCACAACTTTACAGCCTTTTCCCATTTCGAGCCTAAAATGTATGAACACAAAACACCATATTAATTGTATTGTCTCATATGGCATATCTTAGACGTGCTAAAATAACATTATCATCTACAAGAGCTTCTCTAGAACCGCGCAAAACAACTGTGATTCTATCCTGAGCGTTGGCTCGCTATGACAGCGTTTTGTTGTTTAGCCTTGCTAGCTAACAGGCTAGACGGAGCAACTCATACTGCGCCATGTAAATACACCAGTAAACGACCCAGCTACGAGCCCCACTCTGTTCATTAACGTTACTGGTACATTCTGCTAAAGCTTCTTACTTAAATCAGGACGATAACTAGCCTCTATCAAGTCTTTAAACGTAGCATCACAGCCAGTGTATCCATTCTGCTCTGCTAGCGATAAGATTTATTTTGTCACTGCGCATGCGTGACTGAGTTAATTCACACCCCTATGATTCAAACCAGAGTCAAACTATGTTCACACCACAAAAAAATAAAATAAGTAATAATTATTATTATTGATAATAATGATAATTATAATAATGGTCTCATAACAATACCACCACTACTACTACTACTACTACTACTACTACTACTAATAATAATAATAATAATAATAATAATAATAATAATAATAATGTAACTGCATAAGTTGTGTATTATAATAATGTATTGGCTGAATAGTTGTTCACGTGCTTACACTGATCCACTGTTGTTATATTGTGTAAACTATACTATCACAATTAAAATGACAGAAATCAACAATAATAGTAAGTGTCAACATAATTAGAAATATGCATAGTGCATGTAAATATTATGTTGTAAATGTAATATTATTACACAATAAATTATATAGCATAAGATTATTAACTCAAAAATCGTCTGATTATTAAAAATGATTATTAATATTATTATTAATATATATATATATATATATATATATATATATATATATATATATATATATATATATATATAGAGTTTGGATTAATAGATCAATATACACAAAATGTCTGTTTTTTGGCTAGACTCTACTGTGATTACCTCGTAGACTGTATATAAAACTGGGTGATTACATTATATTGTATAATTACTTTTGAATTGAAATTTTAAAATAGAGCACGTGTTTGATTCTCGTAATTACCGCAAAAGTATCATTACGTGTAGAAAAAAAAAAATTAAGAAACAAACGAAGACTACATTACCCATGTGCACAACAGAGGAAATGCGTCACAGTCGTTTTCATAAGGCATGCTGGGTACGTACCCTCTCTCTTTCCGGCTGGTACGCCATCATGTAAGCGAGTTTTTCTATGCATTTCTACACAACGTAATCCATTAAAATCATTATGAATATGCTTTCATCGGTCTGTTTGGCTTAGGACGTAGTTTAGCGAATTAACAACGATCCCATGCGCCTTGATTAGTTTTTGAGAAACATTGTTAGAAACACTTATTATTGCCCTGTTTTAATGGTGCTGAGATGCAGTCGGATCTAGTAGCCATTGCCACAGCCGGCCGCAGTAGTAAAGCTAATGTGTTGGTACCATGCTGTCTTGTTATTTGTGTAATAAAGTTGCTAGAGTCTTCGCTTTTTAACCCATTTAAAAACGACATATGCAATTTGTTATTTCTGGGGTAACGTTAATGCTAGCAACATTCTGGTGAAGCCAGAGTGAGATGCTACACGGCCAACATTAGCATGCTAACGTTAGCTGTATTTCTAGCCAGCTTTCTAACAAGCATGGAGATTCTGTACTATTACCACTTGTACATTTTTACCGTATGCTTTAACATGTAGACACCTGGGTCGTCTTAATGTGTATTAACGTCGCTTTAGAGGTTATGGAGACAATGGGGAAATCATGGCTGTCTGGAAACGGTTAACGTTAGAATGGCCTCACTGTATATGAATGTATGGAGTCTCAGTGGTCTTGAACCATGTTCTATTAAGACTTAAGAGTTACAGGTTTGAAATTGACTTATCTAAAAGACAGCTCATCACTTTATAACCTGAATAGGTAGCAGCTAGCCAAATTATTGGCTTACCGGCGCTCACATGGTAGACGATTGCAACTGTAATTTGTTTTCTATAAATGTTGCTCAGCTTGACTGTCTCAGGTTGTTTTAGGATATACGTGCAGTTTAGTGTCCCAAATTCCCCATACAATGTCCTTAATTATGAACCTGCTGAACCACCTGTGCTACCTTTAACCTGTCTCAAATAAGACCATCAGTTTTTGGAAAATAATTTGGGACACTAAACTGAATGTAAGCCTATTATAGATTGAACTGCAGATGCTGGCTGCATGTTATCCAATATGAATCCTGTATTGTGGAATCCTTATATGCATCATGTTTTAAAACAAGCTATGAGTTGATACCAAATGTTTAACTTGCACACTGGTGTTTTTTTTTCTTCAGATAAGTCAACATGGGAGCATATAAGTATATGCAGGAGTTGTGGCGCAAGAAGCAGTCCGATGTGATGCGCTTCCTGCTCCGTGTCCGCTGCTGGCAGTACCGTCAGCTGTCCAACCTCCACCGCGCTCCTAGACCCACCAGACCTGACAAGGCTCGTAGACTGGGCTACAAGGCCAAGCAGGGTGAGTGCTGAGCCCAGAGTTTGTGCTTCTGCACACGTGTGATCGGTCATCGCCTTTCCTTGCTAATCAGGCCTTTTTGTTTTATTCAAACAGGCTACGTTGTGTACCGCGTCCGCGTGCGCCGTGGAGGCCGTAAACGCCCTGTGCCCAAGGGTGCTACCTATGGCAAGCCAGTGCACCATGGCGTCAACCAGATCAAGTTTGCCCGCAGTTTGCAGTCAACTGCTGAGGTATGTTCATGATAGACTTTGGCTCTAAGGCCAACAATCAGACATGTTAGTGTACACTGTAAGTGTATTTGTTTTATTCTGTGGTTAATGCCCCATGTACAGCACTTTGGTCAGTGCAAGCTGTTTTTAAATGTGCTATAAAAATAAATTTTACTTATCTTTTTGCTGGTTTGCCGATTCTTCAGATGAGCTTTAGATGACAGTGTGTACTGCACCTGAAATAGATTTATTCATGTGTTACCCATTCTGACTGCAAATGCTAACACAATGAATGGGTAGCAACATGTTCCCATGTGCCCTGTCAAACTCACAAAAATACATTGGGTGGCTGAAGTTAGAGGATCTGCTCCTCTGTGGGTCAGAACTGATAAGTATGGTGCACTCAATTTTGTAGCAGGCAATGCTTTGTGATTTTGCATATAGGAAGTGCAGCACACTTATTAAATAATCATTGGAATATTATTTGAAATAATCCCTATGTGTGGAGAGTGCTGTCCAAGTCTCGCCTCACAATTCACAAGTGACGTTTTCAAAAATGTTAGTGGAAACGAGTTGGGAAATGTAATTCCTGATTTGATTTAGTAATGGGTTGCTGACACCAAAACAAAGTTGTAATGCCTCTGAACCCACACACAGGTGATTTCAGTTGTTCTGGCTGATTAGACTTCTGCTCAGGGTGAAGGTGGGCCGGAGCTTAGATGGGAATTTATTCAGTCACAAATCTTTCCTACCAATAAGAATGATAGAAGTGTAATTTTCCCTGCCCTTAAAGGTACAACAAGCTAACAAGAGACTCAAGAAGATGTCAATTAATCAGTCTAAACACACCCGCACAGTTGTAAGAAGAGGTCTAATCAGCCAGGTTAAATGAAAACACTCTTCATGGTGTTCAGGGCCTTTAATATATAATGTGACTGCCTGACAAACTCACAACTTGCATATGGATCTGATGACATTTTCACCACAGTTCATACACAAAAGGAATGGTGTTGACAGGTGTTTTTCAAAGAAACATTTTGACTTGTCACTGTAGGAAAAGCACAGGTGGCTGAAATCCATGTATCAGTGTAAGGGTCCTGGTACTGTGCACGATGGCGCACTGACCAGAATTACTGGGACACTTAATTAGAAATAGGCCTTTTGTTAATATTACACTGGTTTGGGGTCTACTGTCTCATAGCCACATTGTTTATGAACACTGCAGTCTAATGCTTAGCAATAACCCCACAGTACCAGGATGGAACAATGCAGGCAGTTATTGAAGCTGAACAGATGCTAGTTTAGATGTAGTTTTCTGACAGGTTCTTACTCTGTAGGATGGCTGATTTTGGCTGAGGTCCACAAACATAGCAGGAAAAAGGGCTTAAAACGCAACTTGCTAGTGGAAAGTTTGCACTAGGCGCACCCTTTAAATTTAGTTTTAATATTGTTTTTAACTGATTAGTATTAATGGAGGGGGGGGGGGGGGGGGCGATCTGGGTTGTATGTATCTACAATCCCTATCTTCTTGGGTGGCACTAAGCCCTGGATGCAGCGGTGTCCTTGTAAATAGATGGCAAAAGGGGAGAGTCAGGCTTTATCCCAGCACTGCATCTGGTAAACCAGACTGTCACTACTGATGGAAAGTTGTCATAAATGGAACTTGCTGGTGTGAATTGTAATGTATACATATTGTAGAGAATTTTCATGAAATATTAAGATGGACTTGAAGGTCTCCTCTGGTAAACAGGGATTTACTGTTGTCAGTTTGCCCTTTTTTTGTGTAATCCCATACCAGCAGGGTTGGTAAATGTGCGCATGTTGTCTCCAGTTTATTGGCATCTTTTTATAGGGTTTTGGGGGGTTCAAATCGCATTTCTTGCTGTCACTGGGAGCTGCCAAAGCAGAGTTGCTTTTGCAGCTTTAAGTCGGTGCCGTATATTACCCTGTTAGATTGTTTTGTTTAATTATTAGACTTGATTGTCCAGTTAGAAACATTGATTTAATATGTATTTATTTTTTCTTCCTAGGAGCGTGCTGGCCGTCACTGTGGAGGCCTGCGAGTGCTTAGCTCCTACTGGGTGGGTGAGGACTCCACCTACAAGTTCTTTGAGGTGATTCTGATCGACACCTTCCACAAGGCCATCAGACGCAACCCAGACACCCAATGGATCACAAAGGCTGTGCACAAGCACAGAGAGATGCGTGGCCTGACATCTGCAGGAAAGAAGAGCCGTGGCCTGGGCAAGGGCCACAAGTTCCACCTGACCATCGGAGGCTCCCGCCGTGCTGCCTGGAAGAGGCGCAACACCATGCAGCTGCACCGCTATCGTTAGAGCCCGTCTGTACATTTAAACGAATAAAAGTCCTTTTTATGGTGACAATCCTGTCTGCGGTCTGGTTCATTCAGCTGTTAGAATATTAAACAAAGCTCCACTGGGGTTTGACTGATCATACCATCAGATCAGTGTGAATAAATCTTATCTTTAATAAGCTTTGGTAAAGGACTGTAGTAATGGATGCTATAATGCTCACCTATACATCCCTTCAGGTGATTTCACTGACTGGAGCTCTAGGACTTTGACTGAGTACCCTCCCTCACTGTCCTGCTTGTATTTGCCAGGGCAGGACAAATTACACATTTATTATGTTCTAGTATATAGATAAATGACCTCGGAATTCCTATTAAAGCTCCACCTGACTAGAGATCTAATCACCCTTAAGTGGAACCACCTGTGTGGGTGTGCACTGTGCATGGCCTGTAAGTACTATGAAGTATTGAATGAATGACAAGGTGCTGTTCCACAGTTTGAAGAATACAGAATTGTGTACCAGTTATTTCGATGTAAATAACGTCGACTGTGCGCCTTTGTAACTTTATACTTTTACTCCACGGAGTCTCTGGTACTTGTATATATTTTTTGTATATTTTGATGCTAATACTTTTGCACTTGAGTAGGATTTTAAATGCAGGACTTGTAACAGGTTTTTTTTACA